>NW_026652278.1:159176697-159361335 GCF_009828535.3 Hylobates moloch
ATTGGAAAAAACTACTTTAAAGTTCATATGGAACCAAAAAAGAGCCCACATCGCCAAGTCAATCCTAAGACAAAAGAACAAAGCTGGAAGTATCAGGCTACCTGACTTCAAACTATACTACAAGGCTACATTAACCAAAACAGCATGGTACTGGTACCACAACAGAGACATAGATCAATGGAACAGAACAGAGCCCTCAGAAATGATGCCGCATATCTACAACTATCTGATCTTTGACAAACCTGACAAAAAGAAGAAATGGGGAGAGGATTCCCTATTTAATAAATGGTGCTGGGAAAACTGGCTAGCCATATGTAGAAAGCTGAAACTGGATCCTTTCCTTACACCTTATACAAAAATTAATTCAAGATGGATTAAAGACTTACATATTAGACCTAAAACCATAAAAACCCTAGAAGAAAGCCTAGGCAATACCATTCAGGACATAGGCGTGGGCAAGGACTTCATGTCTAAAACACCAAAAGCAATGGCAACAAAAGCCAAAATTGACAAATGGGATCTAATTAAACTAAAGAGCTTCTGCACAGTAAAAGAAACTACCATTAGAGTGAACAGGCAACCTACAGAATGGGAGAAAATTTTTGCAACCTATTCATCTGACAAAGGGCTAATATCCAGAATCTACAATGAACTCAAACAAATTTACAAGAAAAAAACAAACAACCCCATCAAAAAGTGGGCAAAGGACATGAACAGACACTTCTCGAAAGAAGACATTTATGCAGCCAAAAAACACATGAAGAAATGCTCATCATCACTGTCCATAAGAGAAATGCAAATCAAAACCACAGTGAGATACCATCTCACACCAGTTACAATGGCCATCATTCAAAAGTCAGGAAACAACAGGTGCTGGAGAGGATGTGGAGAAATAGGAACACTTTTACACTGTTGGTGGGACTATAAACTAGTTCAACCATTGTGGAAGTCAGTGTGGCGATTCCTCAGGGATCTAGAACTAGAAATATCATTTGACCCAGCCATCTCATTACTGGGTATATACCCAAAGGACTATAAATCATGCTGCTATAAAGACACATGCACACGTATGTTTGTTGCGGCACTATTCACAATAGCAAAGAGTTGGAACCAACCCAAATGTCCAACAACGATAGACTGGATTAAGAAAATGTGGCACATATACACCATGGAATACTATGCAGCCATAAAAAATGATGAGTTCATGTCCTTCGTAGGGATGGATGAAACTGGAAACCATCGTTCTCAGTAAACTATCGCAAGGACAAAAAACTAAACACTGCATGTTCTCACTCATAGGTGGGAATTGAACAGTGAGAACACATGGACACAGGAAGGGGAACATCACACTCCGGGGACTGTTGTGGGGTGGGGGGTAGGGGGAGGGACAGCATTAGGAGATATACCTGATGCTAAATGACGAGTTAATGGGTGCAGCACACCAACATGGCACATGGATACATATGTAACAAACTTGCACATTGTGCACGTGTACCCTAAGACTTAAAGTATAATAATAATAATAATAATAATAATAATAATAATAATAAAAGATTTGTATTTATATATTAACCTTAAAAAAAGAATTATATATTCTAACTTAAAATCTTGCTTGATATAAAACCTTAGCTTGAGGCCCACCAAGATGTGTTTTCATTGACTGGCATTGAAACTCCCCTGTGTTTCATCCTTATAGTTACTTAAGTATCCATTGCTGGGTTAGTAATTCTACTCAGCCTTTCATCCACCTGTAATTTTTCACTGGTGGTAATTGGATGCAAATTGGCTAGTGTTAATCATCAGATGTCTCTAACTAAAAACAGAAACTGGAAATGTTGTCATGAAAATTGGAAGAAATGAATAAAGCAGATCAGGAAATACTTCTCTATGGCGCCTCATGACTTACTCCTGAGTGTCATTAAACTGTAGCAGGTGAAGGTGCCCTGCTTGTATTGATGGCAGAAAACAGACAGAAATAACCTAGAAGTCACATATGAAGTCAGTGTTTTCTAAAAATTGGCAAAGTATTCCTGTAACTCAAGCACTTTTTTAAATTGAATAAATTAAGAACTCTGAAAAAGAAATTTAATTAGTCAAAAATTGGATTGGTATAATGAAATGCAGGTCAAACGGACAGTTAAAGCCTTTTAAAAAACTTGATTTTTAAAGTAAAATAAAAACATGATGGATTAAAAATTTAATGGATATTTTCTGGAACCAAAGTCTCAAATTTCACAGCTTTTGGGATATAATAGAAAGTACTTGGTAGATTGAATATGATTTCATGCTCTAGGAGGATAATTAATCATAAATATATTTCTGATTTAATTAAAATTTTTACTTTTTAGGTTGCCCTGTGATTGCTGTCATTGATTTGGGCTTCTTTATAAAGGCTTTTTATAAATAGTCTTTAAAAGAAAGGAAAGCAGTTCTTTTATTACTAATCCAAATAAATAGCTATGTTATTAATGTGATTGATTGATGATACATTTATTTATTGGTTATCAGGTAATCACTTTTAATTAAGATTATAATCTCCCACTATTTGAAAGCTATTTGACATAAGTACTTAATTTTTACTTGTACATTGTCTGCATTTAATATGGAATATTTTGTGTTAGGATTAATATTTTTAAAGGTTTAAAGATAGTGACAGGTTTATATATGAACCATTCTATAATGAGCAACAGCTTCATAAGAGCCTTTCTAGATAACATCCTGCAGCAACATCTTCCTTCTTCCTTGATACATAGGAGCTGCTACATAGGAGCAATATTTGGTTCCCACTATGTACTTTGGTCCAAGATTTGTCTTGGGTAATATCTAAGTGAGAATGGGACACTCAAAGCAAAACTAGAGTCTTCTCGGTTGCTTTCCTCTTGTCTGCTATGCCTATCTTCCTTATGTTGCCTCTCTTTGCGCCCTATTCTCTTCTACCTAACTTCCTAGTTAACTAACTTCTATCTATCTTCCTAGCTCTGTGGATCCCAGACTCATTTCCCACTTCTGTGAAGAGTTGTTCAGGATATCTTGGGAGGTAGGGGGCTAAGTTCCTGAGTTAGCTTCCCTGGGTACCCCGGTTCTGTTTCCTGGGAAAACCTCCCTCTCCATTACCTTCCCACGGCCTCTGATTATGCTTTCTGGAAGTTTCTTCCTTGTGACTTTCTCACCATGGAAATACCTGGAATGGACATGAGAGGACTTTTTCAGTCTACTTTCTCCCTGAGAAGGTTTAGGGTCTGAGGAATTGTTTTGAAGTTTGAATAAACACAGGTTTTTGAAAATCACACTTGAGATGGTTTTGTCTGTACAAGTTCCTCAAAAAAAAAATGTAGTGCCTTTCTGGTCTATTTTGTGCACTTTCATATATGATAACACGGCCAAATTATTGGGAATGATTTTTAAACCTTAGGACTGGTCTCTTGATTATTGGTCCGTTCTCTTTTTATCCAGAAACTGAAACAATGGGCTTCTATAGGAAGGCAACATAAGATAGTGCAAGCAACTATAACAGAAGCCCCAGTGATTTTGAGATTTCCCTACTTACTTATTTTTAGTCCACACTACTTATTTTGTAGCTTGAAATGGGTGAAAGCACTTGAGTGAGAAAATAATGCTGACTTTTAAACAAAGCTTACTTAAATAGATGTGACTACTTAAATGTCTCCACAAATTTGCCAAGAGTGTTTTTGCAGCCTTATGAATTATTGTAATGTACTAAAATTTAATGAAATTACCTGTTAGATATTAATTAATATGGTAAGCATATTCCTCAACTCAATTATTTGGTTAATCATCGAAGAATGTTTTTGTTTTTGCCACTTCTGAGTTATAATCATTCTAGGAAAATAATTTTGGGTGCTAAAATGTTGTATTTTGGGAAGTTTTGATAGTCTGTGAGGGCAATCAAAGTACTGTCAACAAATCTCAGCGTATGTGGTATTTTTCCTATAATATTTTATGCAACTAATACTAATGTTTTAAAAGCTAGTCATTGTTGTAGAAATATTTTTTGTATCCTACACAAAATAGCTTCCCTTATTGTCTTGGTGAATCGTCTGCACATTTGACAGCAAATATTACTCAAGGCAGTACAAAGAATGTAAATATGATATGGCTGTCTAATAACCTATGTTAAACATACTAGAAATTATGTTAGGGGCCAAAATCACTAGTATCTTTCAAGAAAATAAGTTATTGATAAGCAGATCAGAGAACATGCACAACAGAATCTTTTATTGATGATATGAATGCTAATAAAGTGAAAGTGAAATGGGAGCTAATGTCTTAATTTGTAGACTATCCGTGAGACGACACTGGAGCTGAGTTTTATTCTAATGAAGCATTGACTCTTGGAATGTGTCTAGTACTAACAGTTGAATCATTCTATTAACAAGGAAACGGAATACAAGAGAACTGATAGTCATCCACTTCCTCATAAATAACTTAAAAATGCCTGAGCAGCAGGGAGTCTGCTTTAATTTGTTTTCACTTCTATCTTATAAAATTGGTATCTCATCAAATTTGTATATTAAGTTAGTGCTGCAAATTCTAGGCCAGAAGGGTACTTACTGAATGCAATGCAATGATGATATTTGTGTACTCATTAATGTTGGGGAGCAGTTAGAGCAGCTAGCTGCAGATTTGTGATCAAAACTGTAACGACAGCAGCAGGAGAGTAGTACCCAGGTCATTACTGAATGATAGTTGTTTCTATTCTACGAGGGATCACGAAGAAGACAGATCCATTAGGACCTGATTTATTTTTTCTCATTATTTGTCAAGCGTACAAATCAAATAATTTCCGTGTTATTGATGAAGGAATTTTTAACCAAACAATTCTGTGGTCTTCGTAATTATCAGAGATACTAATAACAATCCCACGTTTTTCTCCTGTGCGTCTGAATGGCCTCCAGAATCCTGATCTGCTTCATTCATTTCTTCCAATATTCATAACATCATTTACAGTTTCTGTTTTTAATTAGAGACATCTAATGATTAACACTAGCCAATTTGCATCCAATTACCACCAGTGAAAAATTACAGGTGGATGAAAGGCTGAGTAGAATTACTCACTCAGCAATGGAAACCTGAGTAACTATAGGCACGAAACATTGAGTAGCCTCCAGAATCCAAGATAGTTTCTCTTTTTGCCAAAACGAGAGCTTCGTCTTGGAAAATGGCAAAGGATATATTATTTAAATAAAGTATCCCAAATTTCCTAAGTTGTTAATGAAAAGGAATGATGTGATTTGGTTTTCCTGTTTTAGAAATGAATTTTTTCTGTTGTAACCGAATGTTACTTGAACTGTTTAACCGCATAGTGCATCAGATTGTTGAATTTCTCAGGACTGTCTCCCAGTTGAAGAAAGCCAACTATTATTAGATTTAACCTTGTTTATATCTCAAGAAAGATCAGGGGTATATGGCTACTATTAATGACTTTTAAGTTTTCTTAGAGTGGTCTGATATTTTTGGTACTATTTACGTTACACCATAGTTAACTAGCAATGAAAGTGTGTAGGAAAAAGACCAAATGAGATGCTAGGGAACATGGTATAAAGGAAGGATTTCAACTATTCTGTAGTAACTCCGGAATGAGAGAATCTTGGATTTTAGTATAGTTCTGAAAGCAAAGAAGGGAAGTGGAAAGGTTTGAAGTCCTTGGAAGAAAAACAAAAGATATGAGTTAAGAAACGGTTTTCTGTTCTAGAACTGATGGTAGGATATATGGACCTAGAGAAAGCCTTCACTGATTCTCAATCGTAATTTGCTCTGAGGTTTTTTCTTCTTATATTTCCTCTTTCAATTTTTTCTTCCATAGGAATGATGCAAGATAGCGCTAGTTATTTTACAGGGAAGATTTTTTGAACAGCTTGGGTATTCTGGTAGATATTGTTTAGATATTCCTAGAAATTCAGCCAGGAAAGTTACTGCTCTATATTTTACCTTTGTCTGTGTTACATAGGAACATAAATATAAAAGAAGGATTCAATACTATACAGAAAGGTTTCCCATATTCCTGTCTGGAGCTATAGAATAGCGTATCTTTAGGCTTCTCTGTGCAAACCAGCTAGTTAAAAAACAAAGCAAAACACAATGCTCCTAAATACAGCCACAAATTTATGACCCACTCTGTGCCAGACACAATACTATTTGATCCTTACAATAATACTATGGGGGAAGATATTATCCCTATCTTGTGGATGAAGATAAGATATCAGAAATTCAGAGATATGTGTCAAAACTGCATCTGTTGGATCTACCTCTCAAGCGTGTTCTTTTTTCATCACGTTGTACCACCTCTTACAAAATTCTCTGTCAGCATAGAAAAAAGAAAGTATCTCGATTTTCTCTCTGTTTTCTCACTGATACTGTCTGTATGGTCACTGAATAATATTGGAGTAAATGTAGCTCTTTATGAAGTTCAAAGATTTACCATCGTATCATATGAAGTATATGTTTTTGAGCTGTCTGCAAATTGAGACAAAATTTTTTTTCCTGGCACACATCTACAACACCTTCTTTTCTTAACAACAATGGGTTTGGCTTTAATTACCTCTTAAACACAAAGTTTAATTATAGTTGCAAAACTAAGCCATCAAACTTTCTACTATATTATAGCAAAATGATCTTAAAAGAAGAAAAAAATTAACTTTAGGGAAACTTTGATAGTGATGGTAATATGATAGCATCTGAAACATATATATTATATATAAACATATATTGTATATATCACATTTACTATATAGTGATAACTAGCATTTAATAAAATATTTTAGGTATATCAAAAGATTGAACTACAGGACTAAAATCTATGATTAAAAACAAACAACAGAGATACCCTAAAGATTAACCAGATACTAAAATTGACAAATACTTTAAAATTTATATGGTAAATTGGATTGTTTGTAACACAAAGGATAAATGCTTGAGGTGATGGATATCCCACTTACCCTGATATGATGATTATACATTGTATACCTGTACCAAAATATTTCATATACCTAATAAATATATATACCTACCATGTACCCATAAACATTAAAAATTAAAACAATAAAATGTATATGCTAAGTATGTTCAAAAATAGAGAAAAAATATAGAAATATAGAAAATAGGTGAAAAAGTTTTCACAAGAAAATTGGAAACTACAAAAAGTAGTAAACAGAAATTCTAAAGAAAAACATAATAACTGAAATAACCATTTGAAAGCTGTACAGGTGCAGCAGAAGAGGAGATCAATGAATTGGAAAACAGGTCAATAGAAAAACTCCAAACAGAATTTCAGAGAGAATAACTTTGAAAACAGAGAAAATGCAAAAGAGATTTGTAAGGCACATTCAAAATGTTCAACATGTGTGCAATTGAAGTCAGGAAGGGAAGAGAGAAAATGAAAGAAGCAATAATTGAAAGAATAATGGCTGATAATTTTCTAAAACTGAGAAAATACAACAACTCACAGATTCAAGAAGCTATGTGAACCCCAATCAAGGTAAGCAGAAAGAGAATAATACCTAGACAGATCATAAGAAAAGTACTGGAAATTCAGGACAAAAAACTCTTGAAAGAAGCAAGGACTGGGGCTGGAAGAGGTTGGGTGGACATCATATCTTCAAAGGAGTAACAGTAAAGAAAAAAGACTGACAATGGACCTTTCAATAAATATAATAAAAACTAGGTGGCAATGGAATGATGTCTTTGAAGTGCTAGAAAGCATAGAGTTGCCAAAGTTGAATCCTATACCTAATGAGAACTTCCTTCAAAAACAGAAGGTGAAATGGAGGCATTTTTGGAAAAAAAATTGAAGAATATGTCACCAACTGACCTGAATTGAAATAAAAATTAAAACGTATAAGGAAAATGATTCCAGATGCAAAATATTAGAAAATGCAGAAACAATGAAGGGCAATAGAAATAATAAATATATAGGTAAATATCAATGAGCAGTGATTGTTCAGAACAACAACAATAATATTTGTGAGATTTAAATGTATTTGAATGTATTACAAATGTAATTAAATGTATTACAAATGTATTACAATCCACAAAAGATGTGATTAGGTCTAATAAAATTAAAATCTTCTAAAGCTGAAGAAATATTAGCAGTGTGTTTAAGATAATAATTTGCTGTTGGCTGGGTGTGGTGGTTCATGCCTATCATCCCAGCACTTTGGGAAACCAAGGCTGTAGGGTTGCTTGAGGCCAGCAGCATGAGACTATCCTGGGCAACTTAAAGAGACCCTGCCTCTACAAAAAAATTAGCCAGGCATGGTGGTGCATACCTGTAGTTCCAGCTACTTGGTGGGGACGCTGAGGTGGAAGGTTCACTCAAGCCTGGGATTTCAACTCTGCAGTAAGCTGTTATTTTGACACTGCACTCCAGCCTGGGTAACCAAGTGAGACCCTGTCTCAAAAAAAGATAATAATGTGCTGTCTACTATAACAAACCAAGATGTATGTTGTTATATCTTGGGTAAAGTAATAGTAAACAAATGAATAACAAATAATTTAAGAGTGCTAATTGGATTAACAAAAAATACATGCATGACAAATCCAACATAAGTTTAGAAAGAAAATAAAAGAAATATAAATAGGTATATCAAATTGAAAACAAATAACAAGATAGTATATGTTACCAGAAATGTATCAGTGATTATATAAAATGCAAATGCTGTAAAATCTGCATGTAAAAGTCCAAAATTGCCAGACTGAATACAACAACAAAATCCCACTTCATGCTGCTTAAGAGAGACATGATTTAAATAATAACGGGATGGTCAAGGTAAGCCTCCTTGAGAAATTATATTTGAGCAAATACTGATTGGATTTGAGCAAGTGGATCTCAGGAGGAAGAATGTTTGGGCAGAAGTAACAACCAGAGCCATGACCCTAAGGAGAGTTTGGCTGGAATGGATAAGGAACAGGAAAGAAGCCAGTGGAGAAGGAGAGTAGAGTGAAAGAGTCAAAGACCAGTTGCAGAGGCAATCAGAGCAGTAAGAAGAGTCAGATGAGAAAGAGCATGGTTGGCTAATGTATAATTTTGGATTCTAAGTAAATTGGAGAATCGTTGTGGGATTTTGAGTAGGCAAGTGATACAATCCGACTTAAAATTTACAAGGATCATTCTGACTGCTGTGGTGAGAAGTGGAAACGTGAAGATATTTTTGGAAATTATTGCCACAACCCAATAAGAGTTAAGGGTGGCTTGAACCAGGATAGTAGCAATGAAGGTATTGAGAAGTGATTGGATTTTGGATATAGTTGAATCCCCAATAAACTGGAAGCAGAGAGGTGCAACTACCTGTCATTAACTGCAGATAGAAAACGTGTATGAACAACCAACCTGATTTAGAAGACCTTCAAACAGAGATAAGATAGAACATTTAAGAAGTGAAATTTAGCTCATAGCTGACTGAATGTTGGTATCAGTGGACATCAAAAGATCAGATGTGGAAAGTGAAGTGTCAGAGAGTCAAGGATAAACCAGTAAGACAGGAAGCAAAATGTCCACAAATGAGTAATGGTTGCACTTCTATTGCATTTGTTGAGCATCCTTCCTTTTGAAGCTAGGTGTTTAGTTGAGAGTCCTACTGCAAGAAGCTAACATTTCAAGGGTGAACACATTATGAGTGAAATACATTTAAAAAAATAAGAAAAATAAAGAATGTTCTCTTTTCCCAAACTAATAGATTTGTAAATAAATATGAGTTCCCTCCCTCTCTGCTATACATCTTAGCAGCATATTGAGTGACTGTTTAAACATATTTTTAAAAATTATATTGTATAATCAGTATCATCAATGATAAATTGGAAAAGAGCACTTAAAAACACATAAATTACTCTTTTTTCCCCAGGTACATCTGTAACACAAGATAATTCCTTGTATAATACATAACGGGCTTTCTGTTTTTCGGAAAGCAATAATTTATACTTATTTTTTCCTTGTAAAGGCGAGTATCCGATTCTTGTGGGCATCAATTAGTGAATCCGATGAGGAGGATTCAATGACACTATAAAGATTAATGGTCCTGTGATTTCTGAGACAAGATGTATTTTAAAGTCTTATTGAGTGAATTGCTCTCAGCATCTTGTCAAATGATGCAAATATCTACTGTAGGGTATTCTGCACTGGCAAAGGACTAGGATTATGCTTTTTCATTAGTAGATGATTATATGCTCTCAGGGTACCCTAAGTAGTTTGCTTTATAAAAAATTAATGCTCGATTATAAAATATTGATTTTTGCAAATTTTAGAATCATATTTTATTTTAGGAATCTCAGATAAAACCATGAAGGAATGACAGGGCTAGTGGGTCTTGTTCATCTTGATATCCAGGAGGCTTGTACATTGACAGGCTTATTAGTGGATGCTAATATCTCTTCATTGAATTCAAAATACAGAGTGCTTGTCACCTTGTTAAAATGCAGAAAGCTTTTTCTTCTTCTTGCATTTGTTTACAGAATATTATGAAATATGAGGTTAGAAACAAAAGCACTTCCAGATAGAAAGCTCCTGGTCCTTTCCAGTGTAACCATGAAGATGGATATTTTATAAAACTAGTAAGATTGGAGCAATAGTTGTAAAACTTCTCATGTTATTGAGATTAAAGAGAAATTCACAGAGTTCAAAACTTTGCATAAAGCATTTGAAAATAAGTAAAAATAATAGGCAATTTATTAAATAATGAGAATTTTGAGAGAAGAAAGTAAAACTCTTTTTGTATAGTAAGATTCTGATACTTAATGAAGCAAATCCTACTGTTCTAAAAATGAGAGGATTTTTACTTGCCTAACCCCTTCCTAACAATTATGATTTTTAAAATAGTTTAAAGGCAGTTTCTTTCTTTATAAAACAAATCTAAAACAAAGAAACATAAAAATTGCTTTTGTTAGTTAATATCAAGTACATCATGCTGAGAAAACTTGTTCTAAAATCATAGGTCATGAAAAACTTTGGTGTTTGAAATAAGATTTGGGAGAATGCAACATACCATTCTTGTCTGAAGGATCTGAGCCATGTGGGTCACTTTGACATAAAAAAGCAACATCAATTTTCAATCCACCTAAGCTTCAGATAAAGGCTTTTGGACACAATATTCCACATAAATCATAGCTTTGCCTTTTTCAAAGGTAATAAGACCCCGAGCACTCTTCTAGCCTGGGTGACAGATCATGATGTTCTTAACATAGTCTAAAAAGAAAAATCCTCACAGCCCATGGCCCAAGTCATGTAAACAATGTTTTCCACATTGTTGAACTGACTTACAATTCGGATTACCATTTTCTTATCAATGATTTCTCAAGCTCCACTTTATTCTTTCTGTCTCCTGAACAAAAATTGCTGATGTACCCAGTTTTCAAACAATGGCCACATCCTGAGCTGGTCCCCTATTTCCCCTAGTCACTCCTTACGCTTCAGCTCCATGCATCCCCTTCAGCCTCCAAACTCCCTATTTCAGAAATATTCCAGGGTTCCTTTTGTGCCCACTCTCCCTTGCTGCAGCAAGTTAATTAACCATAAACATGGCTTGGTTTGACTATAATGTGTTCCTGGCATTTCTTTTCTTATGCTGTTTTATGACAACTTCCACTGTTGCACCAAGCTGAAAGACAGCAAAAATCATATTCTTCTCTGAGAAATAAACTCAAGAACAGCAATCCTTTTAACTTCAGATATTTATATAAAAATATCATTGCAATCCTTGCACAAAAAAAGCTAGGTAGTTCTGATGGGTCATTAATTCATCAGATTAATTGGTATCATAATTTTCAAGGTAATATTTAGAACATACATGTATAGAACATCTAGGGTACTTTTTTTTTAGAAGCAATGGAGAATGTAGAATAGGACAGAAATGTGGATATGGGTTAATAGTTAGATTTTCAGAGAAGAGAAAATAAGCTTGTTCTCAGAAGGAAATCTGGGGAACTTGATGTTGATTATCGTGTGTGTGTGAAGCTGATGAACTGATAGATTTCTGAACATCTGCAAGAAAAGCTAAGCAGGTCCTAAAAAGACTACATTAGAGAGTAGGATAAACGAATAAACCAGTAAGTTGGTTACTAGCAGCCCACAGAGCAGAGCAAGAGGACAAAGTCAATCCTGTTGCAGAAGTGTTTGTCTTAGTGCAGCATGCCAGGGTTTTGCTAGGGCTCCTGGCTCCTCTCTCGTGCCCAGCAGTCACGTGGGGAAGGGATGAGGCTGATCTCCAGGCACCACACGGAAGGAGGAGCTCCCTTCAGTGGTGGACATCCTCTGCTTACGTTCTGGGGGTGATAAAGCTGATCTTGAGACTTGTGTCTTCAGATATTAATGAAAATAAACAAGAAAAATTCCTAACTGTATAAAAGATTTAAAATCTCGATACATAATAAAGGCAAAATTATTCAAGTCCCAGGCATTCACCTTTATCAGATACAAGATGAACAAGTGAGGAAGACAAGATAAAAATTTTAGTAGATGATAGTTTTTTGGGGGATATTTATTTCTCAACATTAATGTGTCCCAATTTCTTGCTACATTTTACTTCTGTGTGTTCACTCATGTGTGTACTTTAATGGGTTCTTTTATAAAGGGCAATTTAGAGCCCAGAGCTAGCTTCTCTGATGACCCTATGCAGTATCGAGTATAAGAATTAAATGGCAAAAAACAAAAAATTTAGAGTGAAATAAACATTGAAAGTGCCTTTTTGAGTCTTTTGACCTTGGTTTTTATAATTTAGCCAAGAGTGTGCTTGCATGAGTCAAACTCACTCCCATCAGTCCCCTGTCTTTTTGTAACTAAAGTTCTTTTCATCTTTATTTTCTTTGCAGTCATTCATTTTCTTCTCTTCCATAGTTTTCTTTTTAAGTAATATTTGGTATTTTAAGATTAAATTCCCAGACACTTTTCCTCCAGGAAGAAAACACTGTTAAAGGGAATGCAAATTATTTCCAATAAAAATGGTGTAAGTGTGAAAACTTACAGAGGATGACATTTTCTACCTTTCATCAGGGGGAGTTTTAACTACGTTTGGTATTAAGGTGTTAAAAAACACATTTCCCCAAATTCTGTGACTTCTCAAACCAAATGGCCTTGTTCTGGCCTAGTAGTAGGCAGCTTGCAGTCCCCACAGATAAACTTGATTGAGGGCAGGAAATGCACACAAGTGAACAAACAAAACAAACCAAAGCCAAGAACAGCCATGCTCATTTACTCAGCAAATATTCTTTTATATTCTTACTGTGTGACAGACACTTTCCTACATTCTGGAGATTAAAAAAAAACAATGCTCAGCCCTGGCCCATGGACTCAGTTTATAGACATTGGGAGGATAGATATTATATACATGTTTTTTTTTTTTTCTACGCTATTGTAGGCACACATGGTTGTATCACAGTGAGTTTTTATCTGAGTAGGAAGGTGGGTCAGGGCTGCTTTCTGAGGTTAATTACATTTAGGATGAGAGGATCTAGAGACGAAGCAAACACCTTTTGAGTTCTTAGTAAATGACCAACATTGTGCTAAGTACTTTAGAGATATCATATAATTGAATTATATCAAAATCTAGAGTGGGAAACAGCACAATTATCCCCTATTTTCAGTGAGAAAATTGAGCCTTGTAGAAATTAAGTGACTTACCCAAGATCATAGAGCCCATTCAGGGCCAACTTGGGTTTGAGTTTAGGTTGATTTCATTGAGGTGCCCAAAGCTACTTTCTTTTACCTTCTCACACATTGGAGGCAGTATGCTGAATAAGTCTTAAAAAACACAGTTAACTTTTTTCCTTCATGGCAGTTCTGGTGAATATGTTGATATAAATATCCTCCTATCTATAAAACTCTGAGGCTTATGTTCACAATGTGAATTTCATATTTAATTTAATATTTAAAAAGGCAAAATATGAATCTTTGATACAGCAGGATAAATGCCTCTCCCAAGTTACTCTTTATCATAACATGTCTCAATATGCATAGATTAAAAAAGTACTTTAAACTGAAAATTAAAGTTCTGAGTCTGTCCCACTCTATACATGGACAATGGGGACATTCTGATTGTCCCAAATTAATTCCTGCAATGATATCCACCCACCATCAAAGCATCTGGCACTTTAGTCAGCAACGACATTAAAGATTAATGTGATAAGAAAGAATAAAGTCATTTACGGATAATCACATATGCAAACCAACTAGCTTTATTGACTAGGCAACTATCATTCAAATGAGTCTTTTTGATATTTTCAGCCTGGCATCTTATGCCTTGTGCAGACTTCACACACTCTTCCAGTACATTGGACTATCTGTTCTGACTTACACAATTTATTTACTTTGATTTTGTTATCTTGCTTCAGGTTTCACTCCTTTTTATTGCTTTAACTATTAGTATACTGCGAAAGTTCTACTTGAGGCATTTGGCAAGAATTTCTGTGCTTGAAGACAGCCTATCATTTAGGATGCTTTCAACTTTAGGAAACAAGCAAACAAACAAAATCAACTCCAAATGGCATAGATAACAAGTAACATAATCTACAAACAGAAAGTTTTAAAGTAGAATAGATGAAGGCATCATTAATTCATTGGCTAAATAATATTATTAAGGATATAGGTTCCCCAGCCCACTTCTGTGCTATCTTCAGTGTCTTCACTGGTTTTCCAATGGTGCCAAGTTGTGTGTAGACTTTCTAGGCTCCATACGTAGAATAACAGTGCTCCACAGAAGAAGAAGCCATTTATTTCTGTGTGCCTCTTTTTTTTTTGACAAAGAAAATATGTTGTAGAAGCTTCCTGGTAGACTTTCTTTCAGACTTTCATTGGCCAGAAGAAGGTCACGTGCTCTCAGGCTTATTTGCTCTCAGATTGATTCCTTAATTCTCCCTGACTCAACTCTACATTCCAGGAGGCCTCAATCTCTGAAGGCTGTTTCTCTGACTCCTGGAACAACTGGTTTCTGGGTGAATTTGGTCACAGGGTGGCACTGCTGGGAGATTAAAGGATAGGTAGGAGAGAGAAGCCAGGGTATTTCTTCTTCCTCTCCCTTGGCTGCTACATCTCCAGCAGTTTCTGTCTTTTCTGTTTTCTAACACCTGCCAAGCTAGTGGACAGTGGGTCCAGATTCTGCTGATAATCCGGGGTTATGGTCTAAATGTGTGTGCCTCTCACAAATGTATGTGTTGAAATCCTAACTCCCAAAGTGATGGTTTAGAAGGTGGAGCCTTGGGGAAGTGATCAGGTCATGGTGGGTGGAAGCCTTCATGAATGGGATTAGTGTCCTTATAAAGGAGCCTGGAGTGACCCCTTCACCCTTTCTGTCACATGAGGATGGAATGAAAAGATGGCCATTGACGCAGTGGGCCCTCACCAGATATCCAATCTATCAGGGCCTTGATCTTTGACTTCTCAGCTTCCAGAACTGTAAACAACAAATTTCTATTGTCTGTAAGTTCCC
The DNA here is from genome assembly GCF_009828535.3 of Hylobates moloch. Lineage (NCBI taxonomy): Eukaryota > Metazoa > Chordata > Mammalia > Primates > Hylobatidae > Hylobates > Hylobates moloch. Next base: position 159,192,126 of record NW_026652278.1, read on the forward strand.
CAGTCTATGGTATGTTGTTATAACAGCACTAGCGGATCAAGACACCAGGCCACTGGGCTTTGGTTCGACTTCCTGTTTGCTTTGCCTTTCCAGCTTACGAATGGTTGTGGCTTGGTATAGTTCCTCAACTATTTTATTGCTTATGTAAAAAAATTCCTTGCATTGAATTCTCCTTGCTTCAAACACTTGTAGCAATTATGTTTTCCTGATGAAATCCCAAATGAGGTGTATGCCCACCTGTAAACCAATTACTAGCAAGGAGAATGGGGTCTCCAGATTTTGTTTCTGTTTGCAAGGCTGAAGGTAGGCAGTTTGTGTTATACAGATAATGGAGTCACTCTTCTATTTTTCTCTTTAAGATTCTTTGTATGTAACGGAGGAAAAGAATACCTTACATACGCCTGGCAGCAGATTGGTGTAAAGACACACGAGGGGTAATTATTGCAAAGTAAGAGGTGATTTAAAAAGGAATTTAAAAGTATGTATTTGGCCTCTGTATTAATTTTTCTTGGGCTGCTATAACAAAACACCATAGACCAAGTAGTTTAAAACACAGAAATTTATGTTCTAACAGTTTGGGAGAATGAGAGTCCAAGATCAAGGTTCTAACTAACCTGGTTTCAGTGAGAGCTCTGTTCCTGGCTTGCATCTGGCTGCTGTCTCCCTACATCCTCACATGACCTTTCCTCAGTGTGTGTGTGTGGAGAATGAGAAGGAGAGTGGAAGTCAGAACTCTGGTGTCTCTTCTTATAGAGACACTAATCTTACTGGATTGTGGCCCCACCTTTATGAATTCATTAACTTTCATTACCCTGTTTTAGGCCTTATTTCCAAATACAATCACATTGGGATTTAAGGTCTCTACATGTTATTTTTGTTGGGGGAATACCATTCTGTCTATAGCATTCCCAGTTGGTTTTACCATATATGATGATACCCGGTAATTTTCTTTAATCACATTGCATGCCAGCTTTCTGTTCTCTGAAGTAGGGTTGTTGACACATTGGCATTGGGATGAAAGGGGCTGTGTAAGGCAAGAATTGTGTACCATTAGGCTTTACTGATATGGCTGATTAGACCTTATACACCTTGACTCTAGGAAAAAGGCATTTTCTTTGATTTTTGTCTGGTTCTGTGTTTTGAAGGATGTGTTACTTACGTGAACATGCCTCCCATCTTGCTTTTCTTGTCTTCATTGTATTTGTTGTTTTGCAAAGACATAGTGAGGGTGAGTTTAAGATTTAAAACACAGGTGATTAAATAATACTTAATCTCTGGGATAAAGTTAGGGGAGGAGGGACACTGCTTTTTCCTTTGTGACTAAATCAAAACATGAATTCAATGTAAAACCCAAAACTATAAAAACTCTGGACATAGACATGGACAAAGATTTCATGACAAAGACATCAAAAGCAATTGCCACAAAAGCAAAAATTGACAAATGGGACCTAATTAAACTAAAGGGTTTCTGCACAAGAAAAGAAACTATTAGCAGAGTAAATAGACCACCTACAGAATGGAGGGGGGGGAAATTTTTACAAATTATGCATCCTACAAAGGTCTACTATCCAGCATCTGTAAGGAACTTAAATTTACAAGAAAAAAAAACAAACAACTCCACTAAAATAGGCAAAAGACATAAAAAGACACTTTTCAAGAGAAGACATACATGTGGCCAACAATAATTTAAACAAAAGTTCATCGCTTCTCATTAGAGAAATGCAGATCAAAACCACAGTGAGATGCTATGTCACATCAGTCAGATACTATCTCCTATCAGTCAGAATAGCTATTACTTAAAAGTAAAAAAAAAAAAAAAAATAGATGCTGGCAATGTTGCAGAGAAAAAGGAATGCTTATACACTGTTGGTGGGAGTGTAAATTAGTTCAAATGTTGTGGAAGACAGTGTGAGAGTTTCTCAAAGAACTAAAGACAGAAATACCATTTGACCCAGCAATCCCATCACTGGGTATATACCCAAAGGAATATAAATCCTTCTGTTATAAAGACACATAAACGCATATGTTCATTGCAGCACTACTCACAGTAGCAAAGACATGGAATCAACCAAAATGCTCATCAATGATTGGATAAAGAAAATGTGGTACACGTACACCATGGAATACTATACAGCCATAAAAAATAACAAGATCTTGTCCTTTCCAGGGACATGGACAGAGCTGGAGGCCATTATCATTAGCAAACTAATGCAGGAACAGAAAAGCAAACACTACATATTCTCACTTATAACTCACTTACGATGAAAACACATGAACACACACTGGGGTCTGCTGGGGGGTAGAGGGTGGGAGGAGGGAGAGGAGCAGGAAAAATAACTAATGGGTACTAGGCTTAATACCTGGGTGACTAAGTAATCTGTACAACAAAGCCCCATAACAAAAGTTGACCTATGTAACAAACCTACATATATATCCCTCAACTTAAAAGTTAAAAAAAAGAACTGTACAAAAGGTGGATTTGAGAGATTTAAAAATCAAATTAATTAGTAAGAATAATTAACCCCTTTTTCCCACATGTGAATAATATTCTAATTCCTTAGTCCATGCTCCAGACCAAAAGTATCAGATGGAAAACAGAGGTGTATAAATACTGTCTATTTTTATTTTTTGATGTAAGTTAATGTTTATTAATAACATTTATTAATAAAACATATAGAGAGATGAACATATAGACTCAATAAGAAGTAAAAGCAAGATGCAGAAATAAAAGTTAAATGTTCAGAAAGCAGCAGAATTTGATTGAGGGACCAGCATATTTGGGGGCAGTTGGAAATTAGAGTGTGTTCGTTAGAAGGTGTTCCTGAGAATTTTCCAGGAAGACAGAGATTTTAAAAGATGGAAAATCTTCAAGTTTCAGAAGATACAAAGAAAAAATTATGCTCAGCTTCATGTCCCAGGGATAATGTGTGTGAAGGTGTGTGTGCCGGAACAAGATACATTTAAGAAAGTTCCTGAGGGGAGGTGTAGTGAAAGAGCCCTATCAGGGGATTGAAGGCACATGCGTTGCTGTGATCTAGAAACAAGACTTTGTATCTGGAACTAAGCCAAAGAATGAGAATTGTCTTAAGGAGAAAGCTAAGGGATTATGAATGGGGTTCATGAATGGAACACAAGAAACTATAAAAACACACAACATTGATAAGAGCAAATGTAACTAGGTTAATAGTGTTTGTATTCAATTATGTCTTTTACCAAAATAACATATTTTTTCGTAGAGTTTTGACCTAGAATATACAGCAGAGGGGGACTCTTGACTTTCCTATCCTCTAAAAGACAACAAAAACTCTGGGGTAGATACAGTCTTTTTTTTAAAGATGAGAAAATTGCCAGGTAATTTATAGGACTCACTCAAAATCACATGATGTGAACTTCATAAGACTAGAATTGAATTCTGCATTTTGGGGGCCTCCCCTCTTCCTTTTCCTAGTGACAAAGGAACATCACAAGCAATACATTGAGCCCCTGCAGTTAGACGCAAACAATGCTGATGCATACATACCACACATTTCTGTTGTTTCCACCCACTGATAATGGGACAATTCCTTTCTTTGCCAATAAAACAAAAATGCGGAAAAGAGAAATCCCTTTCAGTGGTTTACTATATATAGAAACATCTCTATGTAGAAAATGTCTCAATGTAGAAAGACTGTGATAGTGTAAACATTTTTATTTTGTAGTAGGTTCATATTTCTCAATCCATAAATCTTCAATATACAAACAAAACCTAATTTCTTTGTTTTTTATGTCATCACTAACTCTCATTTAGTCAGACGCCAGAAAACTTAGAGAAGCCATGAGGAAGAGGGGATCTCCTTTAGTCTTCTCGCAGGCTCTAGCAGGTATTCTATCCCATTTGGTCCTTGGGCATGGACATTCTCCATGGGCTTTAACTGGGGCTTCTGTCTTTCCCTCTGTACTGTGGCCTCTTGGACCATGCTACTTTTCCCAGTGGCAGGGCCATTGGACACACCCTGCATTCTCTATCCTTTCTCTTTCCCTCTTTCCCTAATCTTTCTGGATGGACAGGGAGGGTTTGGCTGCCACAGCATACCTCTCCGGGCTGTGAGAACACTTGGAGGGGCAACCACAGGTTCTCTCTTCATCAGTTACCATCTATTTCCTACTGTCCTCTCCAAGCTCTGATGATGTGGGACATTTTCAAGTACTTCAGTGAAACCAGCACCAACTACCTTCTACTTTTGTTTTTCAAATGTAACTGGGGGCCTTTTCTTACCGCCAACTCCAGAATTAGTCTTGAGCAGTGAAGGACAGGATATGTGGTGCTTTCAGGGGATTTTTATCTAGTCTGAAGCACAGGGAAGTTCGTACAGGCAGGACAATTTTGTCTATTCATTTCTTAAAATTCCGGAAGTTGATGCTTTTGTTCTCAGGTTGCAGAATAGCTTCTCCCTTTAGGACAAGACCAGCATCATATATGGCACCCAAATATAGGAGAATCACAGAGATAGAAAGAGTTTAATCTCACTGCAATTATTTTTATTTCATTTTAAACAATAACTTTACTTTTTCTCTATATTTCACAACACACAGCTCTTCTGATCTACACATTTTTGGGTAAATTTGTGTAACATAAGGCAATGAGTGGCTGACCTTTATTTCATATCTTTGGGAATTTTTTTTCCCAATGTTGTCAATGACAACCTGCAATAAAAATCATCTGGGATAGTTGTTTAAAATTAAAATGCAGGCCTAACCCAGATTTATTAAATAATACCCTCTGGGGCTGGACCTAGGTATCCACATGTTAACAGTTACACCCAAGGGATTCTTATGCTAATCAATTTTGAGAAACACTGATGCAGGATTAGATTAGGTTGAATTATTTCACTTGCTAGGACAGTTCAAACAGGAACATGTATAATTGGAGATGTTTCTTTAACAAAATAAGAAAAGGTATCTAATATGTAATCATCTGATTAGAATGTCTTAATTGTATGTCCTACATATTCCTAAAGAAAACTATATTACTCCTAATGGTGATTTAATTTAAATGGAGAGTACCCTAGACTTATATCTCTTGAATCATGCTTAAGGGGATGAAATTTTGATTTGTGATAGTAACTACATGACAAAGTTAAGCATATTTTGGAAAAATTGTTGCTCATCTATGCTTGTGGAAGGACCATTTAAAATGCACATGTACATGTATGTGCACACCCATAAATACACACACACACCCCACATACGCACACCCCACACCACATACACACACAACCTAAAATACCCATCTACTTTCTGTGAAGAAAAAGAGTAGTATGAGGGTCAAAACCTTTATTTTGTGCCTTGATTTTATGACTCCAAAGTGAAATATACTGTATTACTTTCCTAGGGCTGCCATGACAAATGACCACAAAGTCGGCAACTTAAAATACAGAAATTTACTATCTCAGGCTCTGGAGGCCAGAGATCCAATCATGGTGCTCACAAGGCTGCACTCTGAAAACTTTAGGAGAGCCTTGGTCCTTCTAGTTTCTGGTGGCTTCAGGCGTGACTTGGCTTGTGGCTACGTGATGCTCATCTCCGCTCCCACCTTAACGTCTCCTTCTCCAGCTCCTTTTCTGCCTGTGTCTCTTCCTCTGCTGTCTCTTATAAGGACATTCATCATTAGACTCAAGGCTCGCGCAGATAATCCAGGGTGAGCTTATTTCGAGATCCTTAATTTATATGTCTGACAAGACAATCTTTCCAAATAAGTTCTGATGCATGGGAGCCTGGGGTTAGGATGTGAACATGTCTTTTGGGAGCAGCCACCATTGAACCCACTACAAACATTGTGGCCATACTTCAATTTTTATATTTGTAAATTTCTTCAGAATGGTGGTGGATACCACTTTTATGCCTCCTCTCCTGGCTTGAGGCAGAATGCCTAATGAAGAACTAATGGCCCAAAAAAGAGAGCAAGTGGCAGAAGAAGGATGAATTAGATCATCCTGTCTACAACCATAAGGGCTGCCTTTCATCTTTTCCCTAAACCTCTTTCAAAACTTGGTATCAGGGGAATGCAAATCTATTTCTGTAACTTAGAATGTGGAGTAAACTTAGCTTGAGCCTAGGGGAATAAATTTTGTTCAGTTTGTGGAAATCCAACTGATGCTTTTAAATGAATTTTTTGCCTTCTTGCTTAATGAAGGCTTCGCGAGTGAATAATCATTCATCTGCCAGCCTGCAGGAGCCATTGCAATGTTGTATCTGTAGACTGCCTGTCACATCGTTAACTTTAATCATTTCTTAGTATTTAAAGGAGAAAGATGAAAGGGAAAGAAAAATTAATTTAAAAGATAGATGGTACATTCTTTTGAGTAGAATTTAATTTAAAATAAAAGTGTGAAATAGCTTTTACGAAAAAGGCCAGCACAGGAGGAAAAGACAAAGAAATGTGGAAGAAATATAGATGAAGATCTTGAATGCTGGCTGATGGGGTCGGCCATATTTTCCATACTTGAGCATCAGTTGTTAGTATGGGCTAAAGATTTATCAAAATGGTTTAATAACACACACATTCTAAAAAATCTGCCAGAAACTTATTGTTCACCCTAAGAGTGTAATGACAAGAACTTTAGGTCTTAAACTCTTAAATGATTTCTAAAGGGTCGTGTTGATTATTATGTCATAGGGTCCACAGTGAATATGTGTGGAAAAAACAGACTGAGCAATCTAGAAAGCTGAATCTATAAGATCATAAGGCAAGGCAAATGCCTTGCTTTCAAGAAAAAATACACCACAACAGAGAGGAAGTAAATCATGCATTTTTTCACTCTCTCTAGGTTTGAATATTCTTACTTTACTAGCTTTTGAACTCTAAAATTTGAGCTTTGATGTCTAACGTTTGGGACAACTCATTTTAGTGACCATGGTTAAAAAATTCATTGAAAGCTGCCTTATTAGTCTGGCCAGAGAAATGTAAAATGTGCATACAACAGGTTAGATATTGAGAAAGACATATCTGGGGCGTTTTTTTTTTTGTTGTTGTTGTTTTTTTTTTTTTGAGACGGACTCTCGCTCTGTCGCCCAGGCTGGAGTGACTGCAAGCTCCGCCTCCCGGGTTCACGCCATTCTCCTGCCTCAGCCTCTCCGAGTAGCTGGGACTACAGGCGCTCGCCACCACGCCCGGTAGAGACGGGGTTTCACCGTGGTCTCAATCTCCTGACCTCGTGATCCGCCGGCCTCGGCCTCCCAAAGTGCTGGGATTACAAGCATGAGCCACCGCGCCCGGCCTGGGATGTTTTGATATCATTTTTAAGGGGTGTAGTCAAACCTCAATTTAGAAAAGTTTTGGTCTTTACATAAAAACATGATACTAGAACAGTTTTTAAAGAGCTTCAATATCAAAGAAAAGGAAATCTGTACATAAGCTTTATACTTTAGAAAAATACCTTAGAAAAATTATCTTGTGAAATATGGTATTACTTTTTAGGTGCAATACTGAGATATTTTTAACCTCTAAGTATTAATTACAAATCCCTAAAATAGCTCCTGTATCTCCAAAATGCTTCCATTAGAATGAAGTGGCATCATTAGAATTAGCACAACCTACAACTTGGCCCAAATTTTCTTTGTGTAGTTGTTTTTCTATAGGAAGATGGAACCAAAAGCATCCTAACTGATTAGTTTGCATACAATTCTGAATTCTACCCTGTAATTAGTATGAAAAGATTATGAAATTGAATTTAGTGACCTAAGAGGACAGTATCAACTTTATATCATTTATTATATTTGTAGTTTCTGACTGAACAAAAGTGCCATTTATAATTATCTCCTTCTAATTGTCATAGTTCAAAAACCAAAAATGGAAAATCTATATATGACAAATGAAAACTATCCTATAGGCATGAGTCTATCTAATAATTTATGTGTTCATTTTTCAATCATCTTTGCTGCCTCTTTACAAAAAAAAAACCATTTCATACCTCCATAATGAATATTTCATCTTGAATATTTATCATGGAATGTGTTCTTTTAAGTTTTTAACATTACACTTTTTACTGGAGCTCTTAAATGTAGACGTAGTGTATCAAGTACTCCAGCAAAGCAATGTATTGTTTTCTATCCTTAATTTTTGTACATTATTATCTGAAAGACTGAATTATTTCATTAGTTTTGAATAATCTGAAAAAAATAGTTCATAGACTTCTAAAATTTAAACTTTTTAATTTTTCGTAAATAGTTTTCTACAGGCAAGCATGTCTGATCAGAAACCTTAATCTGTAAGAAACCTGCAGGGAATGTTTCTTCCTCAAGAGAACATCATATCTTTTGGTCATCAAAATATAACAGTTTTGCAAAGAAATTTATGTAGGGGCAACAGAAAGAGAGCAAAAATCCATTTTGATAAGTGTATAGTATGAAAACTATCATCAATATTCTAATTACCTCAAATTTGATGATAATATTGGTTAGATATTTTGAAATTGGTTTATTAGTTGAGACAGTATTTGCTGTAATAGCAACTGTTGTTTAATATGTTTAAATTTTGTTTATTTTTATTTTGCTTAATTATCAGGACAACTCTCTCAAGATATTCTTTCATGTTTTCAGATCTCTTTAGCTCATGTGTTTTAAATGATTCTTTTTCTTTTTAACTCATGGTTAAAGTGACAACATCTGCCAAAAGAAAAAGAGAAAATTAGAATATGGAAAAAAAGCCGTAAGCTCAAGGCAAAATGATGGAGATGGTTCATTGAAGAAAAATGAATACTGTGAAGTTCCTTATTTCTTTCTTTATCACCTGTGCTTTGTTTTTGCAAACCAATGCCAGTAATTCCAAATCAACAAATCGAGGTATGGTTCCTTACGGATGCAAACTAGCATATTTCACTTATCATTCTTAGATTTCACTTTGTTCCCAAACTCTTTCAGAGTAAGAGGCTGGGCATAGTGGCTCATACACTTTGGTAGGCTGAAGTGGGAGGATCACTTGAGGCCAGGAGTTTGAGACAACCCTTAGCAACATAGCAAGACCCCATCTCTACAAAAAACTTAAAAATTAGCTGGACATGGTGGCTTATGCTTGTGGTTCCAGTAACTCAGGAGGCTGAGACAGGAGAATCGCTTGAGCTCAGGAAGTCAAGGCTACAGGGAACCCTGATCATGCCACCACACTTCAGCCTAGGTGACAGAACAAGACCTGGTCTCTAAAAATAAATAAATGAACTATAAAAACTATAATAGATTGGGAAGGGTTGGTATTTTTGTTGGTATTTATAAACAATGTATGCTATATTCTTATGCATCTGGTCACAGATTGGATTGTCTGGTATAGAAGCTATTTGGGTTTTTATTCACCAGTAGACTCCACTGAAACAATAAAAACATCCATTGTATCTTACTACAGTATTTTATTTACCTGTCTAAGATCATTAGTACAACGTACAGACAGGCTATTTTACCTAAATCCCATTCTCCACAAATTATCTTGTGAATGATATCTCACTATTACTAGTACCCAAGGTCTCAGACGTAAACACTATTTCTTACCTTATCTAAGAGTCAACTTGCACTGGTGTTAAATTTGAAAATACAATTACTTTATCCAGGAGATTGCCTACAATTAAAATGTCCCAAAGCATCTCTGACAGTGAACCATAGAACCTGGTGCCAAAGTGCTTATGCACAGTACTGAAATAAGCTAATGACCCTGGCTGTGGCTATGAAACTTTCTGTAGAAGAAATTAGCCCAACATGTTATGTAGATATAGTAAGACAAGGAGAGCAACAGAGGCTTAAAACTTTGATCCTTCTGGGCAGACTGAAATTTTTGGCTGATGAGGTTAACCAAATGATTTGGGAAAGAGAAGGAGATGCCAAGTTGTTAAGGCAGTACAATCATAAGTCTTAAATGTTGGCTTCCTGGAGCATCTAATTCTCATTTCATTAACATATCAAGCAAGTTCCAGAGACACTAAAACTCCAAATAAGTTACATGTAAGTATGTGTATTTATTTATGTGTACTGCAGAGTCATAAATGGGAGATTTTATCTGAAGGACTGGGATTTAATTGATATCATCAACTAAGAGAGCTATGGTATTTCATTGTAATCATGAAAAGCTAGTTATATTATCCTTAAGTCCCTTAACCATGTAAGAAAGATGGGTTGAGTAGATTGTAGAAATTAGTTCCGGAAGGGATTTTGGAGAGTGCAATATTATATCTCTGATACAGGGGAGAAGAATGGAGTTATCTACCCTTTCTTCAAGCATAAGAGAAAGAAGCTTCAATAGTATCATTTTTAAAGTTTGATGTGTATCACTTGAAGCTGAAGCAAACACAACAAACTTGTGTTTCATTCCTGCCTGAGAACCGTCTCAGTTCAGAATTTGGAACAACCCACCTGAGTGAGTGTTAGAGACTAAAGAGAGAAAAAACCCCACCCAGAATCATTGTCTTGCACATACTGAAGGTAAAGTTAATATGTATTCTTAAATCTGTTTGAATTGTGAAATATTTTATTCTTAAATATTTAAAGCTTCCAGAAAAAAATGTGAGAAAGATGAATTTTAAAATACTTTGAAAATATCTTTATTTGTAGACATTTATTTGATATGCAAGTTTTTGAAGCACTGAAACAGAAATATCCTGTGTATGTACTTCAATAACTAATCTGTTGCCTATGTAAATAGTGTGCTTTCAATATTGCTGATCGAATTTAGGATTAGATACATGGTTATAGAATTAAAAACAAATTGATATATAAATTTATAGAGAAAAGTAGAAATTAAGTAAAAATTGTCTGCCATTAGAAATACTGTCACTAGCCTACTATATTCACTAGACTCTATCTGTAAGTATTTTAGGACATACATTAAATCAATATGTATTTTTTATTCCTGACCCAACCTTTGTTTAGCCAAGCAAATGTGCAAGGAAAAAGTTACAAGATGAATTATGTGTCTTTGCTTTGTTACAGGCTATTTGTCACTATAACACATTGAAATTAAAAGAGCCATCTTTGATATCATTCTTCAACAATGTATTCCCTTTTGTCACTACTCTGTAGATTGTATTTCTTTTTAAAAACAAACATACTTTATTGATTTCTATTTTTGAAACATTTAAAATGGTCTTTCATGGCATTTGGTTATATGTTAGGTAGAGCTTCTTAAGTTCAAAAATAATAGTTGAATAGATTGCTTTGGCAAAAGAGATTGTGGTTTTCCCCCCCTTTTAAATCTCTTCTTAAGAAGCAAATTTCTTGCACACATGCAATAATAATTTGAATCCATGTAATTTTGGGGGCAGAGACATAAAAAACATAAATGATTCAGATATTTCTAGTTCTATATTTTTAATGTACAGCTGACTGTCATGGTGATATAGTTCATATATTTTTACACCCAATCTTATGTTGAAATATAATCCCCAATGATAGACGTGAGGCCGGATGGGAGGCTATTGGATCATGGGGACAGAATTTCTCCTTAATGATTTAGCACCATCCCCGTGGTCCCGTCCCCGTGGTCTCGTCCTCGTGACAGTGAGTGAGTTCTTATGAGAGTTCGTTGTTTAAACATGAGTGGCATCTTCCCACTTCTCTCTCTTGCTCCTGCTTTCACCATGTGACCTGCCTGCTCCTGCTTCTCCTCCCAAGAGTAAAAGCCCCCTGAGGCCTCCCCAGAAGCCATGCAGATGCCGGCACCATGTTTGTACAGCCTGCAGAAACATGAGCCAATTCAATTTCTTTTCTGTATAAATTATCCAGTCTCAAGTATTCCTTTATAACAATGCAAGAGTGGGCTAACACATAAGGTGAAAATATATATTTAGTAGCATGTAATATTTGCCCATGGCAAACAGATTTATTGTAGGTAAGCAAAGACAATAAACACTTGGCTTCACTTGGAAGGTTGCCTATAATCTGCTAGCTGAGGTGGGTGATGCCTGGCATAGGAGACCAGGTGGCCATAGTGAAATAGGTAGGGCTGTCTGAAGGCTGCATTCACAAATTAAACGTATCCCACCACACACGTGATGATGTCTCAGCAAAATCCAGCAAATGTAGTCACTGAAGAGTTTTCTCCATTACTTCTGAGAGTTTACTAACAATAAGAGTAACTCCTAAAACGGAAGAAGAGCAAATGCAGAATCTGCTTGAGGAAAAAGGAGGCTGGACTAAAGGAAAAGTAGCCTTTTAAGATGGCAACATATTACATATTACAGTAATAATTCATCCAAGCTGACAAATTTCAGTCAACTTCAACTGGCTTTCTTTCATAGGAGAGTGATTGCTCTAGAAGATAAGGGACAAAGTATAAAAAGTAATGTGATTCCACCTTATTGAGGCTAAAGGTTTTATCTCACAGAATGTTTATCTGAACATTGCAGAAATATGATTTAGCTCGAAGAGCTCTTCGGTTAAAGCAGAAGTGAGTGACAGGAAAACTAAATACAAAAGACTTTTCTAAATAATGCAAGCAATAAGGGAGTAACTAAATGTAGTACGTATGTTCGGTGATGGCATTGTCAGAGAGTATATATGATGTTCATTCAATATAAGAATACTACAAGTTGGTGACTAATTTAATGAAATAGAGTTATAAACATAATGCAGATGCTACCATAGGAGAATCTACTTGAGGAAAAAACAAGTGGGGCAAATATAGGGTCAGTAAAACTAGCTTTCTAGAAGTGGGGCAGAAAATGATGGAATAGCAAATATAGATGAGATAATGAAAATTATTAGTCACAATCTAAAAAATGTAGAAACCCTTTGTTCTCAGCATGGATCAAACAACTCCCTCTCCTACCAGCAAGCCTTCAGAAAATAATATATCAGAAAGAACTCTAATTACAAAAAAAACGAACCCAACAGAAGACATTTTGCAAGAGGCAGAATGAATTCGTTTTACTAGGTGTTCCAATTTAGCTTGGGGATTTACTGGAAGTGTGAAAAACTTGAAAAGGGCTCCCCTAGAAGTACAAATAAATAGAAAATGGGTCGATAGGGAAAGGGGATTTTATCTGGAACAAAATATAAAATAGAATGAAATCAGTGAATAAATGAATAAATAAATGAATATATAAAATGGTACAGCACTAACATTTTTAGCAACTCTTCTTGGTCTCCAAAAGAGACCAATGAGATTTGCAAAGTAGAACAAATGGCTGTGGGATTGTTTGGGATGGATGGTTTCTAAATTGCCAGAATGAAATCTAGGGCCTCCAGTATGAAGCGTATCCCAACTTTGTGTTCTTGGTTATTTTTTCAAAATATGTGGCTACTCTAGGACAGATAATGAAGTTACTCCGTTTCTTGGAGACTGAACTGGAAAGCCAGTGATCCAGATTCTTTTCTACATCCTTCTCCCTCTTTTCTACTTTTCTTGACTTGTCTCTGGTTTATCTGTTTCTTTCTCTCCCACTTCTTACTAGCTTCCTCAGTTTCCTTTTCTCATAGCCTATGTGGATGGCTCCTCTCTGGCCCTGCTTTCTGCATCCTTATATTTTGGGTGTAGGGTCCTCCACTCTGTTAATACCTTCTATGTCTCCTAATTACATTTCTATTTTTTTTTTTTTTTTTTTTTTTTTTGTGACGGAGTCTCGCTCTGTTGCCCAGGCTGGTGTGCAGTGGCGCGATCTCGGCTCACTGCAACCTCCACCTCCCGGGTTCACGCCATTCTCCTGCCTCAGCCTCTCCGAGTAGCTGGGACTACAGGCGCCCGCCACCACGCCCGGCTAATTTTTTTGTATTTTTAGTAGAGATGGGGTTTCACCATGGTCTCGATTTCCTGACCTCGTGATCCGCCCGCCTCGGCCTCCCAAAGTGCTGGGATTACAAGCGTGAGCCACTGCGCCCGGCCCTAATTACATTTCTTAAGGCATAGAATCTCCTTAGTGTTTGGCTCAAATTGGCTGGCCCTGGGTCAGTTTCCTTCCTGGTTTCAATCAGTAGTTGCCAGAGTTGGAAGGTGGAATTGGATGCCAGAACTGTCTTTTTCAGGTACTGCAGTCAGCAAACCCTGATTAAAAGGCAAAAGATCAATCTAGAAGTACAAATAAATGAACAATGCAGTAGTGAGTGCTCATTTATTTATTAAGAACAGTTCAGGCCACGCACGGTGGCTGCCTGTAATCCCAGCACTTTGGGAGGCTGAAGCGAGGGGATTGCTTGAGCTCAGGAGTTTGAGACCACTCTGGGCAACACGGCCAAACATTGTCCCTACAAAAATACAAAAATTAGCAGGGCGTGGTGGCATGTGTTTGAAGTCCCAGCTACTTGGAAGGCTTAGGTGGGAAGATCACTTGAGCCTGGGAGGAGGAACCTGAAGTAAGTCATGTTTGTGCTGCTGCACTCCAGCTTAAATGACAGGTGAGACCCTGTCTCAAACAAAACAAGACAAAAAACCAAAAAAAAAAAAAAAAAAAAAAAAAAAAAAAGACAAACAGCTCAGGAGTTCAAGACCAGCCTGGGTAACATAGTGAGACACTGTCTCCCTAAAAAATGAAAAACGAAATGGGTGGATTGGTGCTCCCCTGCAGTTTCAGCTAGACCGAGGTGGAAGAGTTGCTTGAGCCCAGGAGGTGAAGGCTGCAGTGAGCTGAGATGGTGCCACTGCACTCCAGCCTGGGTGACAGGGTGAGATTCTGCTTCAAAAATCAAACAAACAAACAAAAACCTTGGTACTGAACTCAGATAATATTCAGACGTTGAATTGGACGTTGGGAATAAAGTGGTGGAGAAGAAAGATATTCTCTGTGCAATGAAACCGAGTCATTCAGAGTTTTACAGGGGAAGAATCATCCTACAGGGCTACTGCTGATATTTTAGAATAGTCCTTTAGAAATTACGAGACTAAGAATGTTGTGAATAATTTTATTATAATAATGTGTCAATTACAGAACTCATGTCATAGAATTTTTAAAAAAGTTGTCTATAAGCATTTTACATTCGTGCTGTGTTATATAGCATTGTTTTTACCTGCAAATTTATTATATAAATGGCTTACCTGAGAGTACAGACTTGATATTTAAACATGATGGCAAATAAAACATTCTAAAAATTGAGTGATTATATTTGAGTTTCAGAATACTCTTTAGTTTCCTTTTTTTTTTTTGCCAAAATGAGACTGTTAGACATTGTGCCTTTAAAACTTCCATGATTTGATAAATGCAATACTCATCAGTCAAAACTTGTTTTTAGAAAACCTACCCGCCTTTTTCAATCGCTCTTGCTATAAAATCCTTCTTATTTGAAATCAACTCCTCTCTAATTCAGCCATAATATTAATTACTCAGTTGCTCAGATATCAAGATAAATTGAGAATGAAAACTACAGAAGGAAACACATCAGATTATAAATGATTATTTTCATAGATATGAAAAAGAAGAGGTCAAGATTGAGGATGATGAGCAGAGATGACCGCAGTATTATACATATCTTTTACAGAAGAATGTATTCAAGTATTACTTGTGCATTTAAAAGATAATTCAAAAAACACACAATATCTTCATTTCATTTAGAGGGTCATGACTGGAAGAGAGAAAGCTATTTTGTCCTAAAAATATAGTACTATTAAAAAGTAGTCAATTTCAGGTCCCTTAATTTGAATATGTAGTCAGTATCTACTAAAGGGATAATTTAGTGCGTGTAATTTTTTAAAAAAACTTTTTTAGGCTAAATCTTTGGAAATAATAATAATAATAATAATAATAATAATAATTATTATTATTATTATTTTATCCTGCAGCTGTGTGATTTTACCAATTAGCTTAGGCATGTGACTTAGGTTCTACCAATAAGAAGATAAGTTGGATTTGGAGAAATGAGAGGAGGGAACCAAGCTTGGGAGAACTGATCTTCTGACAAGTGGAATGGCACACCAACTTGTTTGTTGAGAATGACAGAGGTGGAGGTTCTTGTGGTTGGGACTGAACCTGGCAGGCACTGGACAGCAGAGGCAGGGGAAGTTCCAGCAGCACGGCTCTCTTGGAGTGGTTGTGCACTGTCGCAACTGCAGAACATGCGTGCTTGGATCACTGGCACTATGAACCAAGTGACTTCATTTAGTAAATTTTTCTTCTGTATCAACTCAAGAGACTAGAATTTGTCTTTTACAACTAAGAATCCTGAGTGATATAATAGCTTTTTTTTTTTCTAGTTTATCCACCTACATCCTACTCTTCTCATTGGAAGAAGCTATTGTGGTTCTTTGTCCCCATATCATCCTTTCTGTAGAAGTATATATTGAAAATTAATCCATAGATGAAACAGATTAAATAGAAAACATGTAAAACAAGTCTTCACTTTTGTAAAGCGAGCATAATTCAGTTTTTATAGGTGGGATTTGGGAGTTATTGGAAACCACAAAATCTAGATGTGTTTTAGTTTCTCTACTGGTCTATCAAGTTTGTCTTGATAGTCTTTGGGCAAAAAGCAAAGGCCAGACATTTGCAAATTATTTCCAAAATGAGAATGTAAAAAGGAAAAAAAATTGAGAACAAATGTTCCTAAATTCATAAACCCTTTTATTTTACAAATTAAAAAGTTAAGGCCAAAGTAAGCAGTGTTTGTTACATTGTTAAGGACTGTCAAAGATGCATCTGAAAACTTCTAGAGCTGTTATTCCATGCTCTTTCCATTTCACCACGTTTTGCCCTTCATGAAAATACTTATGGTCTCATCTGCATTACTGTTGCTGTATCCTTTAAGAGCAAATTTGGGAAAATTCAGCTTCAGGCTTTCTATATTTTCTCTTACTGCCTCTATCGCAGCTCCTGAAACCCAGCCTTGTGAACTAATTAGTCCATTTCCTTTTGTCTCTCCTAGTTCCACTATCAGGAGAAAGATAACCGCAATAATTTACCTAATGGAGTTGTAAGGTATTTCAAGGTATGTCCACCTATGATATTGGCTAATTTTAACATCTGTCATAGTTTATTCTCCTTCGTTCTGGTCATTACCACCCACAGTTCTTCTCCTCGGTGTTATTCTGCCCTTCGTTGGCCTTTGGCCCAACCTCTCCTAATTACTGAGGAAACAGGACTTTTCTGCTTGATTTTCCAGTTCTGTGTCCATTTGAAAGCAGAATGTCCTTTCTGCATTGGCTTATTCATTCAACAAATAGTCACTGATGGTGCCTAAGAAGAGCCTGACGGTGTTCTAGGCTCTAAAGATGCACCCCATAAACGAAGTGGACAAAATTCCTGTAATTGAGGAGTTCATATTCTACTAGGGAGGACAAACAATACACCTACTAAGTAAGCCCATTAATATGATGAGTGAGAAGGAGACTAGTGCCAGGGAAATATTGAGCAAGGCGAAGGGGCTGGGGTAAAGGCGATAATGTCCATTAGCATCAAGTATCGTCACTGGGAAATTGACATTTGACCAAAGATCTGAAGAAGTGTGAAGATGGAGAGGATGTATTGAAGATTTTCAGAGAGAGAGAGGAGGCTGCAAAATTGTTGTCTGGTTGAATGGGAGTGAAGTGACTTGGGAAGTGTATTAAGAAATGTAATAGGATTCCTACTTAGGGCCTGCTTAAAATTTGTGGGCATTAATTTAAAGCGAGAAAAGTCTGAATACTTACGGTGTGTGTGTGTGTTTGTGTGCGTTCATCCACATTCAGTTACACAGGTGCAGATGTGCAAGGAGAAGGCAGGAAGCTGGATTTAACAAGAATTGTGGGTATGAAGAAATAAGAGAGAGTCAAGATATTGAGAATGTGACACTATTGATTAACCAGGAAATTTATCTGAATATAGAGGGAAGCAAGGCATATTATGGAGATGAGGACAGTTAGAAGGTGGAAGAAACAACTAATCCTATGTCCTGGTAGAATCAAAAAATTCTTGAAATTTTATCAGTAATATTGACAACCACACTAACATTTATTAAACACTTACCAGCCAGGTGCAGTGGCTCACGCCTGTAATCCCAGCACTTTGAGAGGCCAAGGCGGGTGGATCACGAGGTCAGGAGATCGAGACCATCCTGGCTAACACGGTGAAACCCCATCTCTACTAAAAATACAAAATATTAGCTGGGCGTGGTGGCGGGCGCCTGTAGTCCCAGCTACTCAGGAGGCTGAAGCAGGAGAATGGTGTGAACCCAGGGGGTGGAGCTTGCAGTGAGCTGAAATGGTGCCACTGCAGTCCAGCATGGGTGAAAGAGCGAGACTCATTCTCAAAAAAAAAAACAAAACACCATAGTCTGGACATGATGCCAGGTGTTCTAGATGGACTCTCTCTCTTAAGCTTCGTGATTGCCATGTGGGGTCAATACCATATTATAATCAACCTCATTTTGCAGAGGAATTTGAAAGTGAAGTTAAATTGGGGGTAATAATAATGCTGGCCCTCTCTACCTCACTGGATCAATTACATTGAGATAAAGGGCTTTTTACATCTTTGAAACCTATAAACTGCCATACAAATATAACTACTATTCAATGGATGGGAGACTTGAACATTTACAGCATGTAATCTAATTAAATGGCTAAAGTTAGCAACAGTGACAAGTCTCCAGTATCTTCAAACGTAAAGCTAAAAATATCCTGTGGGTTCAGGAATATGTTTTTTTTTTTTTTTTTTTTTTTTTTTTTTTTTTTTTTTTTTGAGACGGAGTCTCGCTCTGTCGCCCAGGCTAGAGTGCAGTGGCGCAATCTCGGCTCACTGCAAGCTCCGCCTCCCGGGTTCACGCCATTCTCCTGCCTCAGCCTCTCCGAGTAGCTGGGACTACAGGCGCCCGCCACCACGCCCGGCCAATTTTTTTGTATTTTTAGTAGAGACGGGGTTTCACCGTGGTCTCGATCTCCTGACCTCGTGATCCGCCCGCCTCGGCCTCCCAAAGTACTGGGATTACAAGCGTGAGCCACCGCGCCCGGCCTAGGAATATGTTTTTATTTCTATGTTCAGTAATTTGACCTTTATATACATTAAAGGAAGCACAGTATGAGAATCTAAGGAAAATTAATCTATTAATTTTAATTTCTAGTGGCTTACTATTTTTCTTTAAGATAGTGGACTTCCATTTCTTATTTATCAGACTTCAAGACACAAACCAGCCTTTAACTAAAATTTTAGTATATTTGTGTTCAATTCCAGAAATAAGCATGGTCCCTTCCATAAAAATGTCAAATGGTGGGATATGTATTTAATAGTGGATACAGAAAGCCTAATACAATTATCAAAGGCCTATATGAATCTAGCAGTTTTTCTAGATAAGACACTGAAAAGAGGAAATTAAAGCTCATCAAATGGGCTCATAAAATTAAACTGTAAGCTGATAAAAGAGCTACCTGCACCTAGGATGTCCTTTCTATCATTTGTAATCTCTCTGTTCAACTTAAGAAAAATGACTCAGCACCCCATGTGCAATGCATCTTGCTGAGAAGAAGCCATTACCAGAGGATAAATAATTTAAGTGTTCCCTCTGGGACTCAAAGCCCCTGGGCCCCAGATATCCCAGTTGTCACTGCAGGGAATATAATAACCAGAGCTGCACTTTCTTGATAATTATTTTCTTGCATCCTCTCTCCTTTGAGTTAGCGACATTGTATAGCCACTAGTTTAGATAACTTCTCTAACTTACCCATGTAATTGGTGGCTTTAAAAAGGAGTTTATAAAATAACTGGACATGGCAGCCAAACTAACCTCTATCCATGAGTATTTTTTTTTTTTTGAGATGGAGCCTCACTCTGTCACTCAGGCTGGAGTACAGTGGCGTGATCTCAGCTCACTGCAACCTCCGCCTCCTGGGTTCAATCGATTTTCCTGCCTCAGCCTCCCAAGTAGCTGGGACTACAGGCACCCGCCACCACGCCCATCTAATTTTTTGTATTTTTAGTAGAGATGGCCTTTCACCGTGTTAGCCAGGATGGTCTCGATCTCCTGACCTCATGATCTGCCCGCCTTGGCCTCCCAAAGTGCTGGGATTACAGGTGTGAGCCACCATGCCTGGCCTATCCATGAGTATTTAAAAGATGGCAGTGGGGAAGAAAGAATAGTTTTATTCAGCTATCATGTGTGCCACATTAAATCAGGGCAAAAAAGCAGAAAGCATCATCTGAGGTATCTAATTCATTCCCACAGTAACGAAGGGCCATCAGTTGTACTTTATATCTCAGTGCTTCTTCCAACAGAGGCTGACACTTTTAATTGATATAAGTGATGGAGGCTTCCTGAACTCTGCTAGAAAGTTAGTTCCGGGCTAATATACTTCATAGTTTTTCTCTCAACCTCATTTCATCCCAAATATGCTTAGAAAAGACAGCAACTTTATCTTTATGTCTTTCTTTCCCTTCCTTAATATATCTCTCCACAGTCTCTATGCAACAACACAGAAGATTTGACTTTAAGCTATTTATGGTTTTCTCTTGGTGAAGAGAAACGACGTATTGATATATGAAATACTACTACTTCTGAAAACTCTATAGCATGTAAGCCATGGCATTCTTAGAAATACCCTGGCTTTATCCTATCCCTCTTTGCATTTTTCTGTACCCAAGTTTCTTTGTCTTGCTTCCAAACTTCACCAAACAACAAACAGGAACCACAGTGAAAAAAATGGGTAGATGACATGAACATGCAATTTTCAGAAAAAGAATCTTAAAAATTAATTAGTAATCAAACAATGCAGATTAAAATGACTGTGAGATACCAAGTGACTTCTTTTTAGACAGCTTGGATGATGTCAAGTGTTAGAAGGGATGTGCTGATACAGAGTTTTCATCCACTACTAGTGGAAATGGAGAAATGATATGGTTTGGATTTGTGCCCCCACCGAAATCTCATATTGAATTGGAGGAGGGGCCTGTCGGGAGGTAATTGAATCGTGGGAGTGGATTTCCACCTTGTTCTTGTGATAGTGAGTTCTCATGAGATCTGATTGTTTAAAAGTGTGTGGCACTCCCCCATCGCTCTCTCTCCTGCCACCACATGAATAAAGTGCATGCTTCCCCTTCGCCTTCCACCATGAGTGTAAGTTTCCTGAGACCTCCCAGTTATGCTTCCAGTTAATCCTGCAGAACTGTAAGTCAATTAAACCCTCCTTCTTCATAAATTACCCAGTCTCAGGTAATTATTTATAGCAATGTGAGCACAGACTAATACAAGAAGTCTCCACCTATCCTAGAGATCAATCTGGTAGAACTTAATTAACTATGTGTGCTCTGTAAGATTCAGCCCACAGCAACATGAAATGATCCTAAAACCTTAAGTTTTTGAATGAGAAAAGTAAGAGTAAAGTAGATAACACTATTTGAATAAATTGAATCTACACTCGTATAAAATAAAATTATACATTTTGCAAGAATACATAAAAAGAAAAACATAGACATTGAACACTTCAGCATGGTAGCATATGTCAATGGAGAGGAATGTGTATGGAGAAAGGGGATAATGGGGAAAATAATGTAGAGATAAACAAATAAATGAAACAATAGGATTGTTTTATGTGTAGTTTTGCCTACTCTAGTTTAGACCCCCCCAAATAAAATAAACTTTCCTTGTTAACCTACCCTGCTCTTCTCAGCCACTTCTCTTTGCATGGACACTGAATTTTCTTTCCTGCGTATCAGCTAAAATATTGTTCATTCATTTTTTAACATTTTATTTTAGACCCTGATATCTAGGCATTCTTTGGGTTTAAAAAATCTTCCCATGTTAGTGTCATAACTAGGCGTGGGATTTCACCTGAGATATTCCCTTTTTGATTGAGGAAATGGACCATTTGATTTTCCTGTCCAAAACCTTTACCCTCTATTTTCAAGATAATAAAAAAAGAAAGAGATGTCCTTGAGGTTGGGCAAGAAGGTGCAGTGGCCTTTGCAGAGGCATTTTGATATCATGGAGTGGATTGCCTCGAGAGGGCCTCTGTTCTCCTTGATGCTTCATTTGAGCCGTTTCTAAGATAGTGTTGCTCCAATGTCACACCTTGGGAATGAAGGACCCTGACCCTAAGCCCAGGCTGTGCTTCCATCCCTATCTTTGTCCAAATGCATTCATATTACAATTTTTTCTTCTTGACCCTTTGCTTCCTCAGTCCTGTTTCTATTTTTAGCCCAGCCCCTTAATGCCTGGCCTTATTTCTCATTCCTCTCAGTATTTCTCTCAATCAGCACCTCAGAATCATTATTCAGCTCTTTTGAGAGTCTTTTTCAAATTCTTCCCTAGAACATGGGCTGGATTCTACCAGTGCTTCCTGACTTGGAGTTTCTCAGTAATAAAGGTCAATATATTCTTAGCTGAATTTCAGTAAGAACTTACAGGCTATCTGAAATATTTATGCACTTTCAAGATATGTATTGGATTTGTTTAACTCACAGTAGTGGGTTGAATAGTGTCTCCCAAAATTCATGCCTACCCAGAAACTCAGAGTGTGATTTATTTGGAAATAGATGTAATTATGATCAAAATGAGATTACACTGGATTAGGGCGGACCCCAAATTCAGTGAAAGTATCCTTATAAGACACAGGCAAGGACCCACACACATAGAGAGATGAAGGCAGATATTGGAGAGATGCTGCCACAAACCAGGGTAAACTTGGAGCCTCCAAAAGTTGGAAGAGGCAAGGAAGAATTCTTTCCTGGAGGCTTCAGAGGAGCATGGCTCTGCTGATACCTTAATTGTGGACTTCTGGCTTCCCAAACTGTGAAATAATAAATACTTTGTTGTTTTAAGCTACCAAGTTGGAGGCATTTTGTTTTGGCAGCCCTAGGTAACTAATCATATTTAATATGATGCACAGCTTGTTATTTCATGACAATCAGAGTCTCAGATAAGTTATACATATATGTCATTCATTAATAAAAAATAA
The DNA here is from genome assembly GCF_009828535.3 of Hylobates moloch. NCBI lineage: Eukaryota > Metazoa > Chordata > Mammalia > Primates > Hylobatidae > Hylobates > Hylobates moloch. Next base: position 159,214,924 of record NW_026652278.1, read on the forward strand.
AATAGTTCCTGTGCTACTGTGGTTATATATGATGCTTAGTAACTTGTCGTCCAATAGGATTGAGGGGTACAATATCTCACAGTAGTTAAGAGCCCAGAGGCTATAGCCAGACTGTGTGGATTCAAAATACAGTTTTTAATCCTGGGCAATTTGTTTTAACACCTCTGTGCCTCAGTTTTCTTACCTGCTAATGAACAATAATAGTACTTACCTTGTAGGTTGTTGTAAAGATTAAAAACTGGTTAAAATGTTGTAAGCACTTAGAACTGAGCCTAGCATATAGCAAATGTTTGATACTATTATAATTTCATGAGGATATCTATCTTCAATGCTTCTTTATTATTAGATTTATTATATATTACTCAATATGTAAATTGGGTAATAGCTATTGTGTGTAAAGTGCACAGATAATATGGGTTGGTGAGCAGGGACCTGCCTACCCCAGGTAATTTTGTTTTACTGTGATACACAATCAACTGACTAAGAGATTAAAAGTTTCATCAAATATATAGATTGTTAATAACCTAATATTATTAATATTGAGCCTAAAATAATATTAGTTGCATTATTCTACCATTTATAGATTAAATAGCACTGTTAAATTTTCCATGATATTCTAGAATGGCAGATGTCAGGTCATCAAATAAAATGTTTCCAATTCATTTTGTAGTTCACTGCACTGTACAATGGGATTTATTTTGGAAAAAGTATAATTTTGAGGGTAAGAAGAAAGTCTTCTTCTTGAGATCATATAAGACTGTTCTGAAATATTATATTTATATATGTAATAAACTTGTAGCTTTGTTTGTTTTTTGTGTTAACTGGTACATTTAGTATTCTTCTCTACTGTGATATTAATGCATAATATTCAATCTCACTTCAGCCTAGTTCACTTTTGAGTTTTCTAAATATATTTTTCCTTTCCTTCCATTTAGTTCTGATTCATTTTGCTCACATAATTAAGCTTCTGTGAGATCTTTACTACCCAGAAACCCATTAGATAGTAATATTAGTGAGCCTGTACTTCAAATATTTCAGTGCTTGGAAACTACACACAATATTTGATAATCTGCTGAACACTTAACATATTTAACCCATTTATGCCAGAAATCACAATTTTTTGTGAAAAATCAGACCTTGGTGATGACCTTGCGCAGTAGGATATAAATAACTCCCATAAGCTTAGAGTTCCAATAATGGAACACTAGGCATAAGTGGGTTTTAAGCACATTACTAGTTTCTTTATACAGTTGATCTTTAAACAACATGGGTTTGAACTGCTTGGGTTCACTTACATGCAGATTTCTTTCAACCAAACTTTGTAAATAGTGTTTACAGGATGTGAACATGTGGATGTCTGGCTTTTTACGTAGGAAGATTCCACAGGGCCAACTGCAGGATTTGAATATGTACAGATTTGGGCATACGTAGGGCATCTTGGTTGGAACCAATTCCCCACATATACTGATTGATGACTGTGTGTGTGTGGTTTTTTTTGTTTGTTTGTTTGTTTGTTTGTATTTGTGATGGCTAATTTTATGCGTCAACCTGACTGGGCCATGGGTGCCAGGCATTTGTTCAACCATTATTCTGGGTGTTTCTGTGAGAGTGTTTATGGAGGAGATTAATATTTGAATCAGTAGACTGAGCAAAGCAGATTGCCCTCAAAGATGTGGGTGGGCCTTATCCAATCAATTAAAGACCTCAACAGAACAAAATGGCTGAGTAAACTTGACCTGACTGACTGTTGAGCAAGGACATCAGTCTTCTCTTCCCTCAGACTTGAACTGGAATGATATCATCGGCTCTTCTGGGTCTCCAGCTGGCCAACTGCAGATCTTGGGACTTCTCAGCCTCTATAATTGCATGAGCCAATTCCTTATAACATCTCTGTGTGTATGTGTGTGTATATATACACACACACATTTATGTACACATATGTGTACATATGTGTATATACGCACATAAATGTATATATGCACATATGTACATAAATGTATATATGCGCATATATGTACATAAATGTATATATGCGCATATATGTACATACATGTATATATATGCGCATATATGTACATAAATGTAGATATACATGTATGTGTATATATGCATTTGTACATATATGTGTATGTATGTTTAATACCAGTGTATACATATACACACATATGTACATATATGTACGTATATACATATATACGTACATATATGTGTGTGCGCATATGTATATAATGCGTGTGTGTGTGTTCTGTTTCTGTAGAGAACCCTGATTAATACAGTAATGCAATGCTTTTGCATGTTTGGCATGTGTATTAGTCCATTTTCATACTGCTATAAAGAACTACACAAGACCAGGTAATTTATACAGAAAAGATGTTTCATTGACTCAGTTCTGCATGACTGGGAGGCCTCAGGAAACTTACAATCATGGCAGAGAGTGAAAGAGAAGCAAGGCATGTCTTACATGGTGGCAGGAGTAGAGAGAGCGAAGGGGAAACTGCCAAACACTTTTAAACCATCAGATCTCATGAGAACTCACTATCATGAGGACAGCATGGGGAGACTGACCTCATGATCCAGTCACCTCCTACCAGGTCTCTCCCTCAATATCTCCACAAATTGTAATTGGGGAATACAATTCAAAATGAGATTTCGGTGAGGACACAGACCCAAACCTTATCAGCACAGTGATCTTTATTTTACAGACTAGAAAAGTGAAGTTTCTTCAAAAAGTTATAATCCTAAATTTAAGTAACAGATATTGGGTCTGGATTTTCAACCTAGGTCTTCATGATTCCAAAGCCCCTACAGTCTCCACCTCAGCACAGTTGACTTCACAACACCTGCTCAAGTGAGCGAGAACTTGGAGCTAGTCTTGAGTTTACTCCAAAACATATTAGCTCATGAAATATTTCCCCACAGAAGACTAATTGTCTTTGAGAAGTCACACATCTTTCTACACTCATATTACATAGCTCCTTAATTCCATTCTTGGTTCATGTGGCCTGCATTCTCTGGAAGTGTACTCCAGTTCAAGGATGAAGGGACAAAGTCAATTTATCATTTACTGTGTTTTATTCATGCAGTCTGCTTTCACCCCCAGAAATAGATAAAAATTGGTACTATTTATTATTCTTAAAAAAATCCATATATTCTCATTGAATCTACAGTATTCAAATTCATAAATAATTCCACTGCTTGATCTGAACAATTGTGAGGGAGACTTTCAATGAAACCTTTTTATGAAAAATAATAAATCAAGATCACCACACATAAACAGAACTAAAGACAAAAACCACATGATTATCTCAATAGACACAGAAAAGGCCTTTGATAAATTCATCATCCCTTCATGTTAAAAACTCTCAGTAAACTAGGTTTTGATGGAACATACCTCAAAATAATAAGAGCAATTTACGACAAACTCATAGCCAATTTCATACTATGGGTAAAAGCTGGAAGCATTCCCTTTGAAAACCAGCACAAAACATGATGCCCTCTCTAACCACTCCTATTCAGTATAGTAATGGAAGTTTTTGCCAGGGCTATCAGGCAAGAGAAATTAGTAAAGGGCATTAAATTAGAAAGAGAGGAAGTCAAACTGTCTCTGTTTGCAGACTATATGATCCTATATCTAGAAAACCCCATCATTTCAGCCCAAAAGCTTCTCAAGCTGAGAAGCAACTTCAGCAAAGCCTCAGGATACAAAATCGGTGTGCAAAAATCACAAGCATTCCTATACACCAACAATAGACAAGCATAGAATCAAATCAAGAATGAACTCCCATTCACAATTGCTACAAAGTAAATGAAATACTCAGTAGTACAGCTAACAAGGGAAGTGAAGGACCTCTTCAAGGAGAACTACAAACCAGTGCTCAAGGAAATCAGAGAGAACATAAACAAATAGAGAAACATTCCATGCTCATGGATAGGATGAATAAATATTATGAAAATGGCCATACTGTGCAATGTAATTGATAGATTCAATGCTATTCCCATCAAACTACTGTGGGCATTTTTTTATAGAATTAGAAAAAAAACTACTTTAAAATTCATATGGAACCAAAAAAGAGACTTTATATTCAAGACAATCTTAAGCAAAAAGAACAAAGCTAGAGGCACCATGCTACCTGATTCACAAACTACACTACAAGGCTATAGTAACCAAAACAGCATGGTACTGGCACAAAAACCAGACACATAGACTGATGGAAGAGAACAGAGAACTCGCAAATAAGACTGCACATCTACAACCATCTGATCTTTGACAAACCTGACAAAAACAAGCAATGGGGAATGAATTTCCTTTTTAATAAATGGTGCTGGGAGAACTGGCTAGCCATATGCAGAAAATTGAAACTGGGCCCTTTCTTTACATCTTTTACAAAAATAAACTCAAGATGGATTAAAGACTTAAATGTAAAACCCAAAACTATAAAAAAAACTTAGAAGAAAATCTAGGCAATACTATTCAGGACATAGGCATGGGCAAAGATTTCATGATGAAAACATGAAAAGCAGTTGCAACAAAAGCAAAAATTGACAAATGGCATCTAATTAAACTAAAGCACTTCTGCACAGCAAAATAAACTATCATCAGGACGAACAGACAATCTACAGAATGAGAGAAAACTTTTGCAATCTATTTATCTGACAAAGGTCTAATATCCAGAATCTATAAGGAATATCAACAAATTTCCATGAAAAGAACAAATATCCCTATTAAAAAGCGAGAAAAAGGCATGAACAGACACTTCTCAAAAGAAGACACTTATGTGGCCAAGAAACATAAGAAAACAAGCTCAACATTACTGGTCATTAGATAAATGCAAATCAAAACCACAATGAGATACCATCTCACTCCAGTCAGAAAGGTGATTATTAAAAAGTGAAGAAACAACAGATGCTGGCAAGACTGTGGAGAAATGGGAATGCTTTTACACTGTTTGTGAAAATGCAAATTATTCAACCATTGTAGAAGACAGTGTGGCGATTCTTCAAAGTCTTCAAGACAGAAATATCATTTGATCCAGCAATCCCACTACTGAGTAAATACCCAAAGCAATGTAAATCACTATATTACAAAGATACATGCATGTGTATGTTCACTGCAGCACTATTCACAATAGCAAAGACATGGAGTCAACACAAATCCCCATCAATGATAGACTGGATAAAGAAAATGTGGTACATATACACCATGGAATATTATGCAGCCATAAAAAAGGAATGAGATCACGTCTTTTACAGGGACATGGATGGAGCTGCAAGCCATTTTCCTCAGCAAACTAATGCAGGAGCAGAAAACCAAACACCATATTTTCTCACTTATAAGTGGGAGCTGAACAATAAGAACACATGGATACAGGGAGAGGAACAACACACATCAGGACCTCTCGGTGTGATGGAGGGAGGGAGAGCATCAGAAAAAAAATAGCTAAAGCATGTTGGGCTTCATACATAGGTGATGGATTGATAGGTGCAGTAAACCACTATCGCACATGTTTACCTATGTTAACAAATCTGCATGTCCTGCACATATATCCCAGAATTTAAAATAAAATAAAAAAGATCACCTCACTTGCAACTGACTTATAGTATGCAGGACACTTGTGAGTCTAAATATTATTTCAAGATCTATGAATCTCTTTTGTGCTTCTGTTCTTACAATTCCAAAATTGACTCATTTCTTGTTTCTTTTAGTTAATAGAACATGTATTTTTTCATGATGAAATTATTGCTACTTGTTTTCTATGTGTTTTGCCAGAGTCATTTAACATCTTCAAACAGTTTTCATGCCCTTGAATATTGTATCTTTTATTATTCAGTTTTCATTGCCAATGGACTAGGTTTGAGCTCTGCCTTGAAATAATCTTGCGATTGTTATTGACTCCCTTTTGCAAAGTTAATCTAATCTGCTTTTGGCCAACTTCCAGAGCAGCTATTTAAGCAGCTATTGGCCAGGTTTTATTGCCTCCTGGCTTTAATTCATTTTCATACAGGTGTACTCCATTTCTGTTTAAAAGGGATCAAGAATATCTTCAAACTAAGAGCTCCCCTCTTTTGGAATCCTGTCACTGACTATTATATATATGGCACCCTTTCATCTTCAATAGTAAAAAATAACCCAAAAAGCCACCTTAAAATGCTTCTTTTTTGTCAGCAAAAACTCACTCCAAGAACTATTTCGGTTCTATAAAGCTCTTATTCTCTTCAATTACTGCTTTTTCTTCTTCTTCTTCTTCTTTTTTTTCTTTTGGTGTACTCTCTTTCTGTGTCCTGATCCCACTCTTAGGGATATTCTGTCAGGTCACCTGCTTTCCAGTCTCACTCTTTCAACCCTTTATGAGCTAGCAGGGCTTAACAAAAGGAAACCATTTAATAGTTTTGCTACCTAATCTTAACACCTTATTTTTCAAAGGGGTTTCTTACAAACGCTCCCAATTCTTATCAGATCTGAAGGAAAGAGTATCTCAAAGAGCAGCCCTTAAGCACTTGCCAATTAAATCTGGGCTATCTCCTATAATGTTTTTGAGCTCTTTTTGAAGAAAGATTTCTCAGTGCCTCAGATCTGTTAAATTGCACTCTTTATATTACCATTAATGCCACAAGGGGCTTGTGACCTCTGAATAAATTTTTTGAGATGAATTTTCATAGCACATATGACTTCAATTTTAAATTTGTCAGTCTTTTTTCCTGTACAAGAAAAAGAGAAGAAAGAGTATTCCATTTTCTGAAACAAAAGCCTATATATCACATATACTTTAGTTGTACAACCACTCAAACTTATGGAAAATACAGGAAACCTCATGTAACATTTTTGCAAAGGATCTCAGAATAGCAAAAGAATATGCAGAAGGTGTCACTGAAAACAGCACTTACATCCTAAAATTATTAGTCCATTTTCATACTGCTATGAAGAAATACATGAGACTGTGTAATTTATAAAGAAGAAGAGGTTTAGTGGACTCAAAGTTTCACATGGCTAGGGAAGCCTCACAATCATGGTGGAAGGTGAAGGAGGAGCAAAGTCATGTCTTACATGGCAGCAGGCAAGAGAGCATGTGCAGTGGAACTTACCTTTATAAAGCCATCACATCTCGTGAGACTTATTCATTATCATGAGAACAGCATGGGAAAAACCCATCCCCATGATTCAATTACCCTCCATTGCCTCCCTCCCACAACACATGGGGATTATTGGAGTTAAAATTCAAGATGAATATGGGGTGGGGACACAGCTAAACCATATCAGACCCGTAAACCATAGAGCATGTCATATAATGTCTGTTTAACATACTGTATTATAAGTGCTTACTTTTTGTTAGCTGAATAAAGAAATGATATGGATTCAAAATTTTAAATCCAAGAACAGTATGTGACTATTCCCCATTCTTATGAGCAAGAGGCATCTATCTGTTTTAACACAGTAATCTTAGTGAAATAAATACTAAAAGACAATGAAGAGAAGACCTCTACTTCTGGAAAGATAAAGTACATACATATTTTTCTTTATTCCACCTGCTACATACACCTAAAAATTTTCAATAGTGTACATAAAACAAATGTAAGAAGATTGAGAGGTACAGCAAATGAAACAAACCATTCAGGGACCATAGGACCTAAGGAAGGACTGGTTTTCTTTTTGCCTCATGTATCCTAGAGAGCTGGTGTATTAGTCCATTTTCATACTGCTATAAACAACTGACTGAGACTGGATAATTTATAAAGAAAGCAGGTTTAATTGACTCACAGTTCCACATGGCTCAGGAGGCCTCAGGAAATTTATAATCATGGTGGAAGAAGAAGCAGGCACGTCTTACATGGTGGCAGGTGAGAGAGAGCATGCAAGAGCAGAGAAAACTGCCTTATAAACCATCAGATCTCATAAGAATTCACTCACTATCATGAGAACAGCATGAAGGAAACTGCCCCCATGATTCAGTCACCTCCCATCAGGTCTTTCCCTCAACACCAGGCAATTATGATTCAATATGAGATTTGAGTGGGCACACAAAACCTAACCATATCAGCTGGCAACCTGGGAAAGCCTCAGCATAAACCTGCTCCCTCTAGCCAAAGGACCAGAAAAAGGGCAGTCTTGCAAGACAAAAGTCTTTTAGACAATAATGACTCTACTCCAGCTAAACGTTACAGAAAAAACTGTGACCCTACCCTGACCCATGCCAGAAAAGGCTGAATGGATATTCTAGACAGCCATCCGTCCCAGGCAGTAACGAAGTGCCCCAACTCACCTGCTGATATGGTGTCAAAGAAGGTTGAGTAGGGAGTGGGGACTTTCTTCTTCATAGAGCAGTGACAGGCACATTCTTCCTCACAGGGCAGTAACAGCCCCCGTCCCCCAGGAGTCAGGAGAGATCATCTGTGGAACCTGGACCTCCCCCAACACTTTCTTTCTCCTCCTCTCTGGGGTGTTGTCATAAGAGGTGTAGTGGAAAGTCAGGGCTTCCACTACCAACCAGCAATAATGAAGCAACTTCCTTATCCCTTGTGTTACCAATGAAGGTTGTTTGGAGAGGTAGTAAGACACTCCTAACCCTCCCAGCCAGGGAGGTCTCAGTGGAGGTCTAGTGAGTAACTAAAATTTACACCTCTGGCTGGGAGCAATGCGGGGGAGCCCCCTGTCTTAGTTATCAATGAAGGCCAAGTTGAGAACCTGAGCTTCTACCTTTGCCTGGAACTAATGTAGTAAGATCCCCTTTCCACCTGTCAGGGTGGTATCAGAGAAAGCCAGCTAAAATAGAAGGTTTAAATAAGATCCAGAATTGATAATATGGTATCCAGAATGTCTAGGTTTAATTTAAAAATCGCTCATTATTCAAAGAATCAGAAAGATCTCAAATGAATGGTAAATAAAAATAATAAATAGATACAACATTGAGAAGACAGAGATGCTAGAGTTATTTGATAAATGTTTTGAGGCAGTTATTATTACTTTTTGACTCTCCCTTCTCCTCCCTAAAGTAGTTATTTTTAAAGAGCTTCAAGGAGCAATTATGAACATACCTGAAACAAATGAAAAAATAGAGTCACAGCAAAGCAATTGAAAGTATCAGCAAATAAGTAGAAGATATAAAGAAGAACCAAAGAAATTTTAGATCTAAAAAATACATTGAAAAAACTGAAAAGATTAGCAGAATAGAGAAAACAGATGAAGGAATTATGGAACTATAAAATAGAACAATATAAATTACCCAATTTGAACAACAGAGAGAAAGACTGAAAAAAAATGGATAGAGTTTCAGGCACTTTGGAACCAAAAGATCTAACTTTTGTGTCATAGGAATCCCAGAAGGAGAAGGAAAAGAGGGCAGGGCTGAAAGAACACTTGAGTATAAAATAATGGTTTAATGGTTCCCAAATTTGGCAAAAGTTATAAACCTAAAGTTTTAAGAAGTAGAGCAATCCCCAAACAGTGTAAACCCAAGCCAATCCACACCAGGATATCTAGTAAAACTTCTGAAAACTAAAGATTACAAAAAATGAGTGAGAGAGAAAAAAACACCTTATCTGCAGTGGGAAAACATTTTGAGTAACAAGGGATTTCTTATTAGAAACCATAAAGACCAGAAGGAAGTGGCACAACATTTTTTACGCCCAGTGAAAATGTCTGTCAGGAATCAAGGGGGGAAGTTAAGACATTAGAGATTGGAAAAAAAATAACTAAGAGAACTTGTGGTCAGCAGAACTCAACTAAAGTAATGACTAAAGATGTTCTCTGAACAGAAAAGAAATGATGCAGGCAGAATCATTGGAAAATCAGGAAAAGAGATAAAACATGGTAAACAAAATATGAGTAAAAACAACTGATTTTCTTTCTGTTTTTTAGTTTTTGAAAATGGCGATTGATGCAAAAATTATGACACTATTTGATGTGGTTCTAAGACTGTATTAGAAAAAAACAATGATTTTGTAAGTGGAAGAATTTAATGATTTTATAAATGGAAGAACATAAACGAAGGCAAGTGTTTTACACCTTGCTTGGGCTGATAAAATGGTGACACCGGGAGACTGAGATAAGTTATGTATGTATAATGCAATACCTATGGCAACCACCACAAAGGTTTACAAAGAAGTGCATTAAAAAAAATAAGTTAAAATGAAATTCTAAAAAATGTTGAAGTAATCCACAGGCAAGAAAAGGAAAACAGAAAAATACAAAACAGAGAACAAACATTAAACAACAACAACAACAAAAATACGTAAGCCCTAAAATATTAATTATTACATTAAGTGTGAATGGTCTAAATCAGCAGTCCCCAGAATTTTTGGCACCAGGGACCACTTTTTTTTTTTTTAAAAAGGAGTCTCACTCCATTGCCCAGGCTGGAGTGTAGTGGCGCCATCTCAGCTCACTGCAACCTCTGCCTCCTGGGTTCAAATGATTCTCTTGCCTCGGCCTCCTGAGTATCTGGGCTTACAGGCCTGTGCCAACACGCCAGGCAAATTTTTGTATTTTTAGTAGAAACGGGGTTTTGCCATATTGGCCAGGCTGGTCTTGAACCCCTGACCTCAGGTGATCCGCCTGCCTTGGCCTCCCAAAGTGCTAGGATTACAGGCGTGAGTCAGAGCGCCCAGCCCAGTTTTCTGGAAGACAATTTTTCCACAGAAGGGGCCGGGGTTGGGGGCGGGGAATGGGTTGGGGATGAAACTGTTCCACCTCAGATAATCAGGTATTAGTCAGATTCTCATAAGGAGCAGGCAACTTAGATCCCTCACATGCACAGTTCACAGTAGGTTCCACAATAGGTTCGTGCTCCTATGATAATCTAATCCTGACGGCTGATCTGACTGGAGGCGGAGCTTAGGCAGAAATGCTGGCTCATTTCCTGCTGTGCCTTCCAGCTTCGAAGAGGCTATAGACCAGTATCAGTCTGTGGCCCAGGGGTTGGGGACCGCTGGTAAATTCACCAATTGAAGACAAAGATTAGCAGCGTGAATTAAAAAACATGACCCAACTCTATGCTTTCTGTAAGAAACTGACTTCGTTTATAATGACATAGGTTGAAAGTAAAATGTTGGAAAGAGATATGTCATGCTAGAACAACTAAGCAGAAAATCAGGAGGCTCTAAAATAACTCAAAAACATTGTCAACTAACAGAATCAAATTGACATTTAAAGAACACTTTTTCCAACATCAGAAGAACACGCATTAAAGTAGCTAGCTCCCCTTATCTGCCATTTCATTTTTCACAGTTTCAGTTACCTGCAGTCAACCGCGTAGTCTGAAAATATTAAATAGAAAATTACGGAAATAAACAGTTTGTAAGTTTTAAATTGTGTGCCATGCTGAGTAGTGTGATAAGATCTCATGCTATCCTACTTCATATACCTGGGACATGAATCAGCCCTGGGACCAGCATAGCCATGCTACCTATTTGTTATGTTACCTGTTTGTTAGTCACTGATTAGCTGTCTCCTGTATCAGCTCAGCTGTAGCACTATTGCAGTGCGTGTGTTCAAGTAGCCCCTATTTTTACTTAATCATGGCCCCAAAGCTCAAGAGTGGTAATGTTGGCAATTCAGATATGCCAAAAAGAAGCTGTAAAGTGCTCCCTTTAAGTAAAAAGGTCTGTAAAGTAAAAATTGACTTAAGTCAATTTGACTGCAAGTAAAAATTGACTTAATAAGGAAAAAAATTATATGCCGAGGTTGCTGAGATCTATGGTAAAAACAAATCTTCTATTCATGAAATTGTAAAGAAAGAAAAACAATTTGTGCTAGTTTAGCTGTTGCATTTAAACTGCAAAAGTTACAGCCAAAGTGATAATAAGTGCATGATAAGTGCTTAGTTAAGATGGAATAGCTGTTAAATTTGTGAATGGAAGACATGAACACAAACATGTTCTGACTGAAGGCAATCAGGGTCAGTACTATCTGCAGTTTCAGTCATCAACTGGGGGTCTTGGAATGTATTCCTCATAGATAAGAGGGGACTACTGTATTTTCAAGTCCTGCGGAATATATATCAAGATATACCATATCCTGGGTTATAAACCAAAACTCAGAAAATTGGAAAAACTGGATATCATACAAATTGTGTTCAACCAAAATAAAATTATACTAGAAATCAGTAACAGTAAAATCTTTTTCCAAACACTTGGAAATAAAACAACACACTTTTAAATAATCCATGGGTAAAAGAGAAAGTGTCAAGTAAAGAAAATAAAAATACAACATATAAATATTTGTGGGGCACATTTAAAGCAGTATGAAGAAGGAAATTTATAGCACTAAATGTATACACTAGAGAAGAAAGCCTTAATACTTTAAGCTCCCACCTCAAAAAACATAGAAAAAGAAGAGCAAAATGTACCCATACCAAAATAAAGGAGGAATTCATAATAATAGCAAAACCCAATAAAATTGAGAACAAAAAATAGGAAAAGTCAATTAAAAATCTTGGTTTCTGACATCAATAAAATTAATAAATCTCAAATAAGACTGACAAAGAAAAAGAAAAAAATCCCAACTACAAATATCAGGAATAAAACAGGATATCACCACAAGCCCTGAGTACATTAAAAGGATAATAAGGGAGTACTAGAGACCACTGTACACACAAAAATTTGACAACTTTGGTGAAATAATAAACTAATTCTTCAGAAAACAGAACTACCACTACTCACCCAATATAAAAATGATAATTTGCATAACCCTGTAACTGTTAATATTAAAGAAACTAGGTTTATAATTTAAAACTTCCCCCAAAAAGAAATATTCAGGCTCAGATGGCTTCATTGAAGAATTCTCTTATATCAAATGTTTTAAGAATTAACAATTTTACATAAGCTGTCTTGGGATAAGTAGCTTTGTGATCTAAGAAAAGGAGAAGGTTACTAGATGACCCCTAAGGATTCTTCCCAAAGGTAGTCTATCTTGAAGCAAGAAAAACCCTCTGAAACCTATGTTAAATGCATTACTAAATATATATCAGTGGAGATGGTTGCAAATAAGCTATATTGGCCAAGGCGCTGGGCTTTATCCACAGTATGGAATAATGGAGGGGCAGAGAAAATTCTCATGTTAATCAAAATTGCTTCAAATTCTCACCAATTATGAAGTTTTATTATAACAGCATCTGTATTAAATACACTCTCATTGTATGAATTTTTTACCAAAATTAAGCTGATGATATAAACACAATATAAATAAATAGAACTTGTGATTTCTCAATAATGTATCTTCCTGAATACATTCCTAACTCATCTTTTTTCAGGGTAAGGTGATTCCAAACTGGAATTTCCCAAAGGACATGCATAACACGTGTGTTAGATGAGATTTCTTATGTTTTCACCCAGTAATGGATAATCATTTAAATTACTTTGTCTATATCATCATGAGCCAATGTTTTTAAGAGCCTTGGTTTTTTCAAAACTTTAAGTTATTGACATAACATAAAGTTATTGACATATTGTTTAATGCCACATTTTTTTTTTTTGCAATGATAGTCACACTTCTTATTACCCTCATGACTGAGACTGCTATTTTCTAATTGAGAATAACCTTGATGGGTAGATCATCAGTTGTGTTTAATTTGTTTTTGTATATACAATTTTTGTATTTTAAAAAATTCATCTTCAGAAGTACCCAGAATTGTTATTTAAATTTTAGCTTCCTGAGTACTGAGCAAATGGTGTCCATTCTGGGGCATGTGTATCATAGAATTTAATTATGATTTTTAAATTACAGTTTTTAATTCAGCTGATCAAATTGTTTTAATATGTGAGAGATAAGCTTCAAAATTTAAACTGTGATACCCTATAGTCTACAGACTACATGGTTTTTGGCAAAATGTAACCTTTATGTACTGATGGGACTCTGTTTGGAGCAACGCATAGCATTTTATTAGTTTAAAGGCTCTGAAGGGGCATTGTGAATAACGCTATTTCCTCATTTCACTCAATATATTTCGATGAAGTACACCAGTGGGACAAAATGTTGAAGAAACACAGATAAATTTTAAAGTTGCCAGTGATTTAATTTAACACAAGTTTCTTTGGTATTTGCATACACAGATTGTATTATTTATAATTAACTTCCCTAGTCATGTATTTTTAGCTTTCCATATCCCTCAGTAAGTATCCTTCTGCCTTGTTGAAAAGTTCAGTTACATATGACAGCACCAACCTGGCATTTAAATGTGACACTCATTTTAATGTGACACTCATTCTTCAAATAATACACACAAAGTGACATACAAGAAGACCATCTACTTTGTGTCCCCTGTCACCTCTGCCTGTGGCTCCTGTAGATTAGAGACTCTAGGGCTGAACTTGCCACTCTATCACACTGAGAACATGTTCTTTTTTCCAATTAATTTTCATGTAAAAAATAAGATAAATGATCTCTTTTTAAATTTTTTTTTGGGTTGTTGCTGTTCCTAGAAAACAATTTACTGTTTGTTTTGATTATATTCAATGAACCTGTATGGGACTGAAATTTGCTCCAAACGCTACTTTGAAAACAAAAGAAAAAAAGGAGATTTCAATACCTCAACTCAGAGTAGATTTTAGTGGATACTGTCTCAGTGTATTGTGACTCTCCATTCCATCATAAAGCTATTAATTTGCTCTATTAAAAAAAAACTTTGTTAAAACACAAAATACAGCCAGTTTCTCTTTCTCCTTAATTACGTGCCTACACATAGCTCCAACATCATGTTGAATCAAGCTGGAAATTTTCAGTTTCTTTTTTTTACTATATTGATGAGAAAATATGGTCACTATTTTTATCTCCTGTCTTATTTCAGTGCATTTCTGTTACTACTGCTCTTCATTTCAGCAACCACTGTAGATTCTGAGAGTCACCTATGAATACATTGTATATTTCCAAACATATTGTTCCCAAGTCATTTGAGAAGATATGAAAACATGCCTCTTTGGCTTGTTTCATGATAAGATATCTTCCCGTTGTCAACTACTAAGACATAAATCCAGGCCAAATTGAAAATTTGTCTGACAAGAGGTAAATGTATTAACCACATTCTCTTAAAACTTGTTTGATGCAAATGAATGATTTTGAAGTACTCCAACTATTTCAATGACTATTAGTAAACATTAGAAAGAAAATGTGAGTAATTCAAGTAATCTGGCTGAAACTTTGTTCCAGACTGGAATTTGAGCAAATTACAGTCTCAAAGGATAAGTAGTGTTAATTTTTCACATTTACCCTGGAAGTTCCCAATTAAATAAATAGACCATTACAATAAAGACAATAGAAGAGTCTTAATTAAACATAAAGGACAATTGACCGTTATAGGTTACATATGATAATATCTTAGTAATCAGTGTCCCAGTTTGTCTGGGACTTTTCCAATTTTAGCAGTGACAGTCACAATTCTTGGAAACTACTCAGACCTAAGCAGATTGGAATGCTTGCTATTTCTGTAATGAGGTCATTAAATTTAATTAAAGCTATCTAGTCTATTATATTTGAAAAGATGCAATTATGTTTTAAGATAAGTAAGAATATTAAATGCATATTAATTTAAAAATATTGACTGCACAGTCAATCAAGTTTACTTCAAATCATCTCTTCTGAGAAGTAATTTTGGCCAGGCACGGTGGCTCACACCTGTAATCCGAGCACTCTGGGAGGCCAAAGTGGGCGGATCACGAGATCAGGAGATCGAGACCATCCTGGCCAGCATGGTGAAACCCTGTCTCTACTAAAATACAAAAAAAAAAGTTAGCTGGGCATGGTGGCGGGTGCCTGTAGTCCTAGCTAGTCGGGAGGCTGAGGCAGGGGAATCACTTGAACCCAGGAGGTGGAGGTTGCAGTGAGCTGAGATCGCACCACTGCACTCTAGCCTGGTGAGAGAGTGAGACTCTATCTCAAAAATAAAAAACAAAAACAAAAACAGAAAGTAATTTTGTTAATGAAAAACTTTGGGTATTAAACAAATAAATCTGAAGTTGTAACTAAAATAGATTTGAAAACACTTATGTAGTAAAATAACAAATATTAATTGATTTGACTCTGTTCTAAACCCTTTGTTAGG
The DNA here is from genome assembly GCF_009828535.3 of Hylobates moloch. Lineage (NCBI taxonomy): Eukaryota > Metazoa > Chordata > Mammalia > Primates > Hylobatidae > Hylobates > Hylobates moloch. The sequence continues at coordinate 159,230,949 of NW_026652278.1, forward strand.
CTCTAAAATAGTAAGGTAAATAAAAGTGTAATCCTTTTTCTCTAGGAGCTTATAGCTCCAAGTTTCTATGGAAACAATTTTCAATATTAATATTCAGAGTACATAATTAATTTTATACTTATGTGTTCATAATGTTGATAACTAGTTATAGTCAGCAAAGACTGATGGTTTTCTTTTTGTTAGAAATATAGTGAAACTATATATTTTCATCGTCTACATTTTAGACAAAATAAGCTTATTCTTTTGGAAGCAAGAGTTATTTGGGCCAATTAAATATCATCGTACCAATTAAATACCAATTTTCAGAAAGTAATACATAATTGTATGCTTGTGTGCATGAATCAGAAACATCCCCTTAAAGTAAAAAAGTAAAAAAAAAATACAAGGAATATGCAAATATCTGAGAAATAGCCTAAGGAATTAGCAGGTGCACCTGTAAGATTGGTTATTTTCCTAGTCTTTTTATAAGATATTTGATATTTGGATGGCACTTTGTCTTGCAATAATGCTAAAAACCTTTATTTGATTTCTAGATCATCCAAAGAAGCCAATTTTGCACATAACACAGACAAAAATTTTACTTTGGCAGTCAAGGGAACATATTTTATAATTCTAGTGGTAAAGAAGGACACATTAATAAAAACGTGTTTAGGATTTCTCTACTTGCAATCTGTGTGATATTTTGACAATGTAGATTTGATCATGTCACTTCTCTACACATACACATCACACATATACATACTCTCACACATGTTCACAGTTGAAACTCATTGTTGGATTCTCATTGCTTTAAAGATTAAACCAAAATCTTCCCCATATCCTAAATGCTCCTGAATAGTGTGCCATGAGATTTATCCCATGAGATTCTCGATAGCATCTTCTAACTTCAGCCACACTGGCCTTCTTCCTCCATGTTACACATTCTTTTTACTCTTTCTAGAAAGTTCAGAGCCCACTCTTTCCTAGATTATAGTTAGTTATCCCTCAGGTCTCAATTTAAGCTTTGCTTACCTGAGCCCCAAATCCAGTTCAGATTTATTTGCTTATATATTGTTTCCTAGAACCCTGCTTCATGACTTTATACCATTTGCCTCAGATTGTTTTTGTGCATTCATTAGTAGGAATATTTGATTAATATCTCTTTTCTGCACTGGTCAGTATGCTCCATGAGGTCAGGGGCCATGTCTAGTTTTGTTCACCACTGTATACCCCTAGCCTAGCACAGTGCCCTCATTATTTGATAAATAAATATTTAAATTAAAGATTTGTTTTATATACTGGCATTCGAGACAAAGTGTATTAATTATTAAAGGATGGCAAAGAAGATGAAAATAACTTTAAAAAGAACAACAGGAGAGTGTTAGTGTTTTAAAAGTTAATATAATTTGCTTCTTGTTACATATGATTTCGCTTCAAAACTCATGACTTTCCTTTTTATTGCTACGGTGCCACCACCCCACTAACATTGGTGAGTCATAATTGAGATGACTATTTTTCTCAAAAATGTCTAACGAGAGGGAGGTGAGAAACATTTTCAAGTAATTGGATAATAATCAGAAGTGGGAGGAGTTGATTTAGCAGGATGTGTATTTGTATCTCATAAGAATTTGGGTAAAGCAATATTTACTAATCTGAGAGTGGTTGGAGATCAAAGAAAGTTGCATGGAGGTGGAGGTGAGAAGAGTAACACAAAGTCAGGTGATTCCTTGAGTCAGTTAACACACAACTTCATAATACTCCCCTGAGCTGGCAGGAGCAAATTGTGAGTTAGGATGGGAAGCAGTGAATAGGTTGCCCCTCATTTGTACAGATTTTAGGGAAATCAACTAGGATTAAAGGTTGTTTTGCTAATCACGTGTGTGTGTGTGTGTGTGTGTGTGTGTGTATGTGTATACATGTATATAATAAATCTGCATGTTTTATAAGTTGATTAAATTAACAATGATTAACCAAATGAATTCTATGTGTTTTTTTCATAAAAACTTAACACCATGTTCCATGTAAATCCTTAGCATATAAACTGCACTAACACTAAATTAAAAAATTAATACATTTCTGTATTAAAATTGATTAAGTAACTTAGAATTCAGTATGCCTACTTGAGCTCCACATAGTGTAGTTTGACTTAATACACAAATAAATGAATAAAATAGAAAGATACTTAAGTGACAGCCCTATTCCCCAAGATAAATGGATGTCAATGATATTTTTAATGATCATCACAGATGGAAATTAATAGCTTCCCATAGAGTATCATTTCAGCATTAAATTATACTGTAATCAAAAATTATTTTGGGCTTATCTAAACTCTCTTGGGGGCATTTTAAGCTCCTGTAACTTTATTGGTCATTGGTAAGGATGAAATATAATTGTTATGTGTTCAGATTATGGTTAATTCTGTGTATATTTGGAAGAGGCTTTTGCAATCTTTGGTTTTATATTTTACAGTCCAGGTAAGCTTATGTGTCCAATTTATATTCATGAAATAGCTTCCCTTCTCTCCAATACTTTTGTCACCTTTTTTACAACTCCATTAAGTGTCCACAGAGCCCTTTTAAAATGTGTAAGAAACATAATGCTCATCAGCTTAGACTGGCCTTAAGATTATAATTATTAAAGCTAGGTAATGAATATGTGCTTCCTCATTTTACTACTTTTATTTTTGCATATGTATGAAATTTTCCATGGTAAATGTTTGAAAATTTATCAGCGGAGCCTATTAGGTAAAGGCCAAGCATGAATGCATGTACATGTGTGAGGTGGTTGTGGGAGGGGGTGAGTAGCTGGTTCTTCAGGTTTTGGATTCAGAGTTAGTGACTGCTTCTTGGAACTCCCATAACTCTGTGCTTCATTGATTCTGGATGGTGTTAGTGAAAGTAAATTTTGCCCAACTAAGTTTTGCTCTAGAAGAACGTGTTGCTTAAAATCTCCTGGTGTCATTATTTTTTATCTGTAACTACTTATTTGATTCCAGTAAGTACCTGAAGAGGGCAGCTTATCACCTAACAATTTTTCTAGCATTTGCAAGTCATATGCCTAGTAATACTACCTGCATACACTATGTGATCCACCAGGGCACAACATTAGTCAAGGCTGTTTTGCACACTCTTTCTCTAGCCAAGATTGTACAGACATGCTCCACATGATATTTTGATCAACAGTGGGTCACTTAGATGCCAATCGTTCCGTAAGATTATAAGGAAACTGACAAATTCCTATTGCTTAGTGACACTAGCCATTGTAATGTTGTCGCTGAATTACTTTTTTTAAAAAATAAATGTAGTAGAGTTTTAGTGTACAGTATTTGTAAAGTCTATAGTAGTGTACAGTAATGTCCTAGGCCTGCACGTTCATTTATCCCTCGCTCACAGGCTCACCCAGAGCAACTTCCATCCTGCAAGCTCCATTCATGGTAAGTGTACTATACAGGTATATCATTTAAAAAATCTCTTATAGCATATTTTTATTGCTTCTGTTCTATTTAGATATGTTTAGATACACAAATACTTGCTATTGTATTACAGTTGTCTGCATTAGGAGTAACAGGTTGTACTGTATAGCCCAGGCCTGTAGCATGGTGTACTATCTAGGCTTGTGTTATGTACACTCTATGATGTTTGCACAGTGGCAAAATCACCTAACAAAGCAATTCCCAGAACGCGTCCTCATCATAATATGATGCGTAAACTGTAGTTTAATGGAGAAAACATTCACTAGGAGTCAGGAAAGCTGGGTTTTTAAGATTTTGTTGGCCAGGCGCTGTGGCTCACGCCTGTAATCCCAGCACTTTGGGAGGCCGAGGCAGGTGGATCACAAGGTCAGGAGTTCAAGACCAGCCTGGCCAAGATGGTGAAGCCCTGTCTCTACTAAAAATACAAACAAAATTAGCCGGGCGTGGTGGCAGGCACCTGTAATCTTCAGGGGGCTGAGGCAGAGAATTGCTTAAACCCAGGAGGCAGAGGCTGCAGTGAGTCAAGATCACGCCACTGCATTCCAATCTGGGAGACAGAGTGAGACTCTATCTCAAAAATATATATATAAATAAACAAAAATAAATAAAAAAATAAAATTATTTGTTAGCCTCGGATGATTGAGAAAAATTCATATACCCATGTTTCTTGGCTCACTAAAAATTCATGAGGCCTAAACTCATATCTACAGGTCACACCTCTTGTTTATTTCTTATTAACCCTTTGCCATTCCTAGATGTTCTCACACTTCAGACCTCCTTTGATTTGGGCTCTCACCAATACAGACATTCTTCTTTAATGAGAACACCAGGTCCTGGATTGCAAATTCTTCCAATTGTCATTGTCTTCCTCTTTATGAATCAATGTCTTCAGTGTGTCTGCATCATTCTCCTTTCCCTTTTTCCTCACTTATCTGTGACTTTGCTCACATTTTCTCTGCCTGAATTTCTCTCCCACAATTTGGTTACTTGGCAGAATCCTGGTTTTTACTTTAGTCCCAAGCAGAGGTCAGTGGTTACAAAATGTATTCACCTGTTCCTACGGATGGAATCAATGACTCAGCCATCTCTGTTCCCATAGCACTAGCTTCAGAGCTCTATCGGAGTGGAGTTTTGTAAAGTGATTGTTTTCATTTGCTTCATTGATTAGGCTGCTCCTCCTGCTAAATGATGGGTTCCTTGAGGGAAGCACATCTTTTCTAATTTGTATCCCTAATTCCATTGCACAGAACATGGGCCATCGTAATAGGAACTTAGTAAATTTTAACCAGAATTGAAATATTTTTCACCTCTGGCTCAGGAAAAACTAAAAACATAGTGCCTCTTATCCAAAATAATAATAATCTCTCTATTTATGTTCTTGATTCCATTTCTTTCCACATTTTAAAACACATTGCTTTCATAAATTATCCTTTATTTTGTTTGCATTTTCTCTTTTCTACTGGCTTTTGTTTTCTTGTTCAAGAAATCCTCACATCCTGCCATTCAGGGGCTTCTCACTTTCCAAACCTGAAACCTCTGGTCCCAGTTGTGCGTTGGCTCACTCATGTTTTTTCTCTCCCTTCTGCCATTCTCCGTAGGTTCTCATAATGCTTCCTGACAAACGTCTGAGTCCTGGGCCAGCAGAGGCATGTCTGGGAAGAGGAAAGGAGGGGGAAACAGGCAATTTCCACCACTCACTCCTCCAAACACCTCCCAGATTCCTGAGATTCTCTTTCTCCATTTTTTCAAGCACAGTGTTTTTGTCTTTTTCTGAATGCTCTTCTTCTTACTATAAAAAGAGTTTTTTTCAGAAAATAAAAAAATCCCACTTTGTCTTCAGCTGTCCTCTCCCTTTACTTTTTTTACACCAAAAAAAGTTTTGGTGATATTACCTGCTCTGAAGATGTTTTTGAGTCCATATGAATCATTCCAAAATCTAGCTTTCTAACCTCTGTCTATTTTGTATGTCCTCTATCTGCTTTTCCAATCTCTTATTATATAAATGGATCTCCACTTGAATTAATAAACTACATTGTCAATACATCAGACTTAAGGCCAAGAATTAAACAAGTCATCTTTTCTCCCTGAAGTGTTTTTTTCCTGCTATTGGTGTTATCTACTTCTGTTAAAGACTCTACCTTTTTCTTTTATCTTTGCTTCTTTCTACTCTCTTAATCCTAAATTCAGTATGTGGCTAAATGTAATCAACTCTACTGTGTCTATATCTCTTGTTTCTCTCCTCTTCTTTCCATGGTGGTTGTCAAATGCTGAAGTATGCCCTATGTTACTGCAAAATAAAATCATCTACCCAGTTCTAGTTGCTCCGTGATACAAAACATTCCTCATAGCTTTTACAGATCTTTCTTACCAAACCACAGTTTATAGAAAGCAATTCTCCTGATAAAGAGCCAGCAGTGTTCCCTCAACTTGCTGAATTAAGTTTAAACTTCTCTAGCTGGTGTTCATGGCCAGCCACAGGGCAATCTGAGTCTCTTTATAGATTCTTATCGAGTTTTTGCCATTTCTGTACTCAATGCACTAATCTCACTGGAAAGCTCTATGGACCCTGAAATTGCCCTAAAAGTTCTCCTCCTATCTTTGCTGCTTTTAATTCTTCTACCTGGAAAGATAACCATTCCTTTCAGCCCAGCATGGTGAAAGCCAATCCAGTATTCAAAGCTCATCTACAAGTTTATTTTTTTTTAAATCCTTTGCTATTTTGCATCTAAGCAGAAGCGATCTCTTTTCTGATCCATCAGAACATCTTGTTTGCTCCTTTTTTTGTGACAATCTATGTCATGTTTTCTATTGTTTACTGATACTTATGTTTCATCCTCTCCATTATTATAAACTACTTAGAAGCAGAACTTATGCCTTAATGTTTTATTTCTTGCACATAGTAAATGCTCAGTGAACATCATTGGATTGACGTAAAGTAGCTGTAGGACTCTTGGTTAATGGCTTAACCTCTGAGATGCACTTTCCTCATCTGTAAAACCAGGAGGTCTCACTCTAAAGTCTCTTTTAGCTGTTTAATCACTCCAAGGGTTTTTGGAATTCTGGACTGTAGGTTAGAAAGAAGAATTTTCACAGACATTATAAACTTTTTAACTGATTTCTCCTCCTGAAGTTATTACTTTAAGAGAGGTTGAAAATGGAGAGGGCTAGTGCTTAATGACATGACACTTGATTGACATTTCTTACCCAGTTTTTGGGTATGAAGACTTCTGGAACATTCTTGGAATAATAAGATTATAAAGTCCTAGAACTACTGGAGCTGAACTTTGTATCTGTTTTTTAATTGCTGAAATGGTTAATAACAATATAGCAATATTTATTATTTACTACATTGCCAGTGTGTGATAAATTATTCACAATTATCTTATTTCTTACAACAAAGCATACAGTAGGTACTATTATCTTCGTTTCATAAAGAAATTTCAGAAGAGTGTTTAGTATTTCATAAGCATCTAGTAAATTCTGTGACTACGTTCCTTATATGTAGTTTGATCTTATTCTCATAAACCTTGCTGAACATTCTGTTTTTATTGCTTGCCTTTTCCTTACTGTTTTTTTAACTTAACTTTACTAATTTTAAAATTTTTACTTATCTTTCATATGAAAAAATGACGCAAATTTATTTACTTTGAAAGTCTGTAAATTTTGACAAGTGAAAATTTGGACCTTAATTAACCTGAAGTCATATATTTCTCTACAAAAGCATTCAAATGTCAACATGTGATCCATGGCCCACTAGTAGGCCTTGGTGAGAGTGGAAAATGTCTTGAACTGATCAGAACTTATCAAATCTCTCAGCTTCTGTCAAACAATGGCAGGAGGCCACTGATGCTTTTGCACCAACCATTTTTAGGCAAATTTCAGTTATCTATCCATTTGGCAAACTCATTGAACTTCTCCTAGGATGGGAACAAAATAACATTTTCCTAAGTGTCCAAGTCATGCTGTTGCTAATGGCACATAAGCAACTAAAACTAGGGAGATGGCCCTCAGAGTTGTGCTCTTCAGATCAAAAGCAAGCACATATCACATTCTATATTTAATACCTATTATGTGCCAAACTTTAATCTAGGTACTAGGGATACAATAATGAAGAAAACTCTGCTTTCAGAGAGCATATTATTTTTCCTTTCTTTCTTCCTTTTGGGATAGAGCCTCACTCTGTTGCTAGGCTGGAGAGCAGTGGTGATCTTGGCTCACTGCAGCCTTGACCTCCAGGGTTCAAGCAATCCTCCCACCTCAGCCTCCCTAGTACCTGGGACTACAAGCATGCACCACCACACCTGGCTATTTTTGTATTTTTGTAGAGCTGACGTTTCACCATGTTGCCCTGGGCTAAAACTTCTGAGATGAAGTGATCCACCTACCTCAGCTTCCCAAATTGCTGAGATTACAGGTGTAAGCCACCATGCCTGGCCATATCCTCTTACCAGGAGGAGGCAAACAACAGCCAAGTCAAGATTAATTTCAGATAGTGATAATGCTCTAGAGAGAATAGAAGAGATTGATATCATCAGGGAAGATGCTCAGTAATTATGTACCAAGACATCCATAACTGTTTCTATAGCCTGTGTCCCTTCTGATTGATGCTTATGCTTTACAGACTATTAAATGGTTTTTAATACCCCTTCTGCATGTGACAGTGAGTGACCAGGGGTGTGGGCAGATCGATCGAGAAGACAGATCTCACTGAGGAGAGACTTTTAATTGACATCTGGCTAACAAGAAGGAAGTGACTGAGGGAAATAGAGGACAGCTGCCTCTATTCATGTGAAGATAGTGGGACAAGTTCATGGAAAGTCTCTTTGGAAAGCAAAAGCTGGGCCTTTCTGGGCAAGAGAAAGAAGACCTGACTGGAACATCTTGTGTTAGAGGACAGTGGAAGGAGCTAAAATCAGATAAGTATTAAAAGTGTACATAGTGGAAGAACAATTATCTGTGCTTATGGTCAATATTTTGCTGAAGCAGTAAGGAATGTTCTGATGTGAATCTATTGTTAATGTATCATCAGTTGGCATATGGGAAAGTATGCAAAAATGTGTTAAAAAGCATTGTTCTAGTCCTCTTATGAATAAGTTGGTGTTTTTTTTTAATCTGTGATTGGATAAAGATGTTTGAGATCAATAACAAGCAGCAGTCATTGTATTTGTCACAAGTAGTATTTTGATGTGTAAATAAAAAGGATGCATGTAAATATCACATAAATACTGTTTTCATACAGTCAATAATTGGCAATATGCCCAATCTTGATTTAATGTTCAGTAAATAGAAAACATTGTGAATGTGGGTATTCATGACCATTAAATATCTGACTTTTCAGATTGCTATGCAAAGATATGTTAGAATTGAAGATAAGACTCAATTTTTCCCTCTGAACTACAGTAGTTGTCAAGGCGAAATTAATTCTGGGAGCTTTACAAATGAGGGCTAAGATTGTTTTTTAATTAAAGATTCACAGCACCAATAAAAGATTAAGGTCTATTGGTCTCATTTCAGGCACTTTTGCTCTGTAACATATCTCAGAAATACTTTCAATAAGATTAAGGTTTATTGCTCTGATTTTGGTCACTTTTGCTTTAAGACACATCTTAGAGATAATCTAATAACTTGATTTCATGGTTAATACTGAGCGTCAACTTGATTGAAGGATGCAAAGTATTGATCCTGGGTGTGTCTGTGAGGGTGTTGCCAAAGGAGATTAACATTTGAGTGAGTGGACTGGGAATGGCAGACCCACCCTTTATCTAGGGAGGCACCATCTAATCAGCTGCCAATGCAGCTAGAATATAAAGCAGGCAGAAAAATGTGAAAAGATTAGACTGGCCTAGCCTCCCAGTTTACATCTTTCTCCCATGCTGGATGTTTCCTGTCCTTGAACATCATACTCTAAGTTCTTCAGTTTTGGGACTCGGACTGGCTTTCCTTGCTTCTCAGCTTGCAGAGAGCCTATTGTGAGACCTTGTGATCGTGTGAGTTAATACTTAATAAACTCCCCTTTATATTCTTATACCTATCCTATTAGTTCTGTCCCTCTAGAGAATACTGACTAATATACTTGAATAGTCTATACACATTATTTTAATGGCAACATGATGTTATATTGATGACAAGACAAGAAGATTTCTTAAGAAGTCCAAATTAGTTCATACAGCTCGATTTCCAAGAATGTGATTTTTTTAGCTTTCAAATTTCTTCTTTGCTTGTCAGATAAATAAATGAATGAGATATTCTTTGATAGATTATAAAAGCCATATTTAAATGCTGTAATAAACATGAAGAAATACACAAAAAAGACAACTAGAAATGTATTTCCTACCATGTTCCTACATCACCATACCATTGCTTTTAAATGTGCTGCACTAATCAGTTGAGCATCTTTTAGCACACAGGACATGGTATTCAATATGAAATCTCCCAATAATTTCTAGGTCTATGTTTAATCCAAATATCAAGAACTATAAGGCAGAGGCATGAAACATTAAAACTATTTGCTAGTTAATAACTTCTCATTTGGTAGTAATAAAGAAGGCTACAGTAACCAAAAGAGCATGGTACTGGTACCAAAACAGAGATATAGACCAATGGAACAGAACAGAGTCCTCAGAAATAATTCCACATATCTACAACTATCTGATCTTTGACAAACCTGACAAAAACAAGAAATGGGGAAAGGATTCCCTATCTAATAAATGGTGCTGGGAAAACTGGCTAGCCATATGTAGAAAGCTGAAACTGGATCCCTTCCTTACACCTTATACAAAAATTAATTCAAGATGGATTAAAGACTTAAATGTTAGACCTAAAACCATAAAAACCCTAGAAGAAAACCTAGGCAATACCATTCAGGACATAGGCATGGGCAAGGACTTCATGTCTAAAACACCAAAAGCAATGGCAACAAAAACCAAAAGTGACAAATGGGATCTAATTAAACTAAAGAGCTTCTGCACAGCAAAGAAACTACCATCAGAGTGAACAGGCAACCTACAGAATGGGAGAAAATTTTTGCAATCCACTCATCTGACAAAGTGCTAATATCCAGAATCTACAATGAACTCAAACAAATTTACAAGAAAAAAACAAACAACCCCATCAACAAGTGGGCGAAGGATATGAACAGACACTTCTCAAAAGAAGGCGTTTATGCAGCCAACAGACACATGAAAAAATGCTCATCATCACTGGCCATCAGAGAATGCAAATCAAAACCACAATGAGATATCATCTTACACCAGTTAGAATGGCCGTCATTAAAAAGTCAGGAAACAACAGGTGCTGGAGAGGATGTGGAGAAATAGGAACACTTTTACACTGTTGGTGGGACAGTAAACTAGTTCAACCATTGTGGAAGTCAGGGTGGTGATTCCTCAAGGATCTAGAACTAGAAATACCATTTGACCCAGCCATCCCATTACTGGGCATATACCCAAAGGATTATAAATCATGCTGCTATAAAGACACATGCACACGTATGTTTATTGCGGCACTATTCACAATAGCAAAGACTTGGAACCAACCCAAATGTCCATCAATGATAGACTGGATTAAGAAAATGTGGCACATATACACCATGGAATACTATGCAGCCATAAAAAATGATGAGTTCATGTCCTTTGTAGGGACATGGATGAAGCTGGAAACCATCATTTTCAGCAAACTATCACAAGGACAAAAAACCAAACACTCCATGTTCTCACTCATAGGTGGGAATTGAACAATGAGAACACATGGACACAGGAAAGGGAACATCACACACTGGGGACTGTTGTGGGGTGAGGGGAGGGGGGAGGGATAGCATTAGGAGATATACCTAATGTAAATGACGATTTAATGGGTGCAGCACACCAGCATGGCACATGTATACATATGTAACGAACCTGCACGTTGTGCACATGTACCCTAAAACTTAAAGTATAATAATAAAAAAAAAGAGTAAATGAAGTAGTCAGATGGATATGGGACCTGTCCAATACTCACAATATTTATCATTAGTCCTCTGATAAATAAGTTAGTGAAAATTTTCAAACTCTCTCACTGATACAAAATTTTATTATTTAAAAACTTGTGGTAATACTGTTTCTCAATTTATTTAAAATGGGTATCCCATTTATACAGTAAAGACACATTAAGTTGTCCACAAATGAGAAACTCTGCTCTATAAAATATGATATTTTTGCTGCAAATGAGATTTTTCTGAGTGCACAGAGAAGACTGACTTAAAGTTTAGAAATGATAGTTAATTAGAAAAGAGTTTATTACCTTAAAAATAATGAGTTAAGAGTCCATTAATTTTTAAGTCTTTTTTAATTAGATTTAGATTTATGGTAAAGCAATTATTATTGCATCAAATAGATGGTTTGAGCCTTACTATTGTCAACTGAATTAATGTTTTTAAAAGTAAACTTTTTTATCTTTTTTAATATTAATTGAGTTTTCACGTGTACTCTGCAGGTTGATGCTGCCACACAAAAGCACTGCTTTCTGCATATAGACACTATTACATGAAGATTAGAAGTTAGTATTTGAATACTTCCAAAAATATAAAATACAGTTAAAGAAAAAAAATTATCAACACTCCAAGGAAGCAATCAGTGAAATCTGTCATGTAAGGCATTCTACAGGGCAAATGATCTTGTTTCTTCAATAAATCAATGATATTAAATAAATAAATAGATAGATAAGAAGGCTGCTAAAGAACAAAGAAGACTTAAAAGAATTCATGATCAAATGCGACATGTAGACCTTATTCAGATCCTGGTTCAAAGAAAACAACTATAATAATGATTGTTGACATAATCAAGAACACTTGGGCATATAATGACAATATTAAAAAATTAGTACTACTTTTATTTGGTATGAAAATAGTAGCATGATGGTTATGTTAAAAATTTGCTTTTATTTTTTAAAGTAGAATATAGATGTATTCATAGGTAGAATGACAAGATATATGGGCTTTATTTTAAAATCTCCAGGAAAAGAATTAGAAGAGCGTGAGTAAGGCTATACATGAAAAACATTGATAGATGTTGCAGCTGAGTGAGTGGTACATGACCTTTGGTTATATTATTATCTTAATAGGTTTGGGCTACTATAACAAAATTACATAGATTAGGTGGCTTATACACAACAGACATTATCGTTCACAATTATGAAGTCTGGGAAGTCCAAGATCAAGCCTTTCATCTTGTTTCTTTTGTAAACATTATGTTTTTTTTGAGATTCACTCACATATTTTTCTGTAATTCCATCATTTTTATAGTTATATAACATAAATTTTGTTGCTATAGACATTCTTGTGCATGTGACTTGGAACATACAGGCCCAATTTTCTGAAGGTTTTATACCCTATAATACAATAGCTACTTTATTGAATATGCTGTTCTTTAACATAGATGCTTAGTTCACTTTTGTCTTTCTACTTTTAAAATGTATGCATTAAAACATTGTCTTAGCTTCAGCCCACTTATTTTGTAAATGCAACTTTTATTATTTTTGAGTTCAAAATGTTTCTAATTTTTATTACTATTTATTCTTTGTCCTGATTTTGAAAAGCATTTCTTTAAAAAATTGAAATCTAACACATTAACACATGTATACGAAAAAGTGCACAAATCATAAGTATTATAGCAAAAATGAAAAGCCTTATAAATTTACCACTTTGAAGTTCCTCTCATCTCCCTTCCAAGGCCAAGAGTAGGGTAGGGCAGAAAGGTGTGTAAGGCATTAATTTTAAGAAGACAGTTACTCACAGGGTTGTGCATGTGCAAAGTTGGCACTTGCAGGCACTTGTATGAATGTGAGAGTGAGTATCTCCTTAAATTTTGCCTCCTGGCTATCTCACTCTCCTGATCCCAGTTCAGGATATGGAAGCCATAAGCAAGACATAAATGAATGAGCATTGCTCTGTTCCAATAAAGTTTTACTTGCAAAACCAAGCAGTGGGCCGGATTTTGACTGCAGACTGTAGATCTCTGATGTCTGACCTAAATTCCTTTACTGACCTACACAGCAGCTTACTAATTCTCTCTTCAGCTTCATCTAATCTGTTGTTAATCCTATTGGTTTAATTAGTATATTTTTAATTTCTAGATATCTATTTGCTATTTTTTTCAAATCTGCTGTCATTGTTTTTTACAATTTCTATTTTCTAAAGATTTTTTTAAGCTTGTCTTTAATTTTTTTAACTGTAGTGGTTAAAATCAGTATAATGGTTTTATCATCTGTGACTGATGATTCCAGTATCTGAAATCTTTGCAGCTCCATGTTTGACATTTTTGCCATGATACCTTTGTTCTTGTGTGCTTATTTTTCCTTTATCATATGATCCTCAATATCCTTGCAATTTTTTTTCTTGGGGAAATAACTTAGGATAAAGATATGCTCATTAACAGCCACGGTTCTCAAAGTGTGGTCCCTGGACCAGCAACATCAGCATCACCTGAGAATTTGTTAGAAATATAAATTCTTAGGACTCATCCTAGACTAAATAATTAGAAAGTCTGGGGCTGAGGTCCAGCAATCTGTTTTAATAAATGCTCCACATAAGTCTGATTTATGTTCCAGTTTGAGAACTGCTGCTTTAAAGAAGATGCTCAAAGTTTACTAAGTGTCTAGAGTATCTGGGATGTGGTTAAATTCACATCTTGAGTTTTTTGGGCCTCTCGGATGATGTCAACGTGGGTGGCTAATGTTGACTTGAGTGGCAAACTTGTCTTGAGGGTGCAGCCACTATGGCCTCAGATTAATGTGAGGAGAATGTCCTATCAGATGCCTGTATCCTGAGTGGACTCTGAAATTTGATTGCTCCTCCTCTCATTTCATATACCCTCTCTAATGGAAGTTCAAAGTTCAAAGAGTGACAACAACTTCAAATAAAAAGAGCTTTTGTTCCACTTTTTCCTCTGGGTTCAAACTTGCCCTTCTGTTCTGGTAATTCATTTCTTCCCTTCTGACTAGTAATACCTTATTTTGTTAGCTTCTTAATGTCTTTAAGGTGATTTTTTATATTTTATCCAACAATTTCAGTTTGTTTTCAAAGAGTTAGTTCCAATTTCCTAGGCTGCCATTATAGAAAATGATCTCATGCAGGCATTTCTAGGATTAGTTTGTTTTCTTCTAAAACACGATAGAAAACAAAAAATTTACCTTAGTGGGGACATGGCACTGATTTGAAACATTCTTAAAATGCTTACCTTCTGACTTACGCCTCAACTAAGTACAGATTTACGTTCCAATAAAGCCTTTTGGCCTTGTTGAAACTGCTCTCTGTGGATGTTGAAAGTTCTTTTGCTTCATACATTTATCATAAGTGTTTGAATGTGATGCAGCAATTGCCTGAGACTTAAAATTAATCTTTGAGAGTTCATTCATATACTTAATATAAGAAATATTCATATTGGCAGAAAGTGGATCATTCTGAGGTGTAATCTTGCTATAAGGAAGTGAATTTATTGACTGTTGGATGAAAATAACATATTTATGCAAAATGATTCTGTAAAGCAACATATGCTGTTTGCTTTAAGAGATGTATTCACACAAGAGTGTAGACAGAGAAATAAGTGAAGTTAATTTAAGATTGCAAACCTTCTCACCAGGACTTTTTAAATGATAATGTGAAAATACTGTTTTTTGCATGGACAGATGTTGAAATTGCATAAAGCCACCACAATCTGCAGCTGACCTGATGGATTCTGGTGAGGGGCATGTAGATTCTAGTGAAAGGAAACCAAATGTAATTCTCTGGAGAAATTTGGATTAAAATGAAATCTTCTCTGCTTCTCTGTGTTTTTTAAAAGACTGTTTTGTACTTTGAACATACTGCATTCAGACAACTAAAATAAATGCAAAGGAGCCTGGAAAACTCACTAGCAGTTACACTAGAAGCAGAATGTGGCAATTATACTACAGGAGGAGAGAATTTAAAATACTACCTCAGAAAATTTACCAGGATATTGTGATTAGCAATCAAACTGTGACTTCTTTTTTTAATCTAATTACAATCTGCATTGTCAATATATTGTTTTGTTAGTTATTACAGTGCAGGAAAGCATGGCAAAAGACTGACCTTGTCTGCAACATGTTTGTGGTAATTTCTATAAAATGAATCTGAGAGTTTGTTTATAACCTCAGGTGATACGATTTCCAGGTCTTCCAAAATTGTTTCTTCAGTTTTTTCTTAATTCCATAGTCAAATTTGGATATCTGTGATATAAGTTGTAAGACAACTCAAGAGCCTAAAATTCCTATAAGTTTCTACTGGTTTAGTGAGCAACATATCTGAGAGAAATTGGCTGTCTTAAAAAGCTCAAAAACATGTATGCTCAACTACAACAGCATTACAAAATTCTTTATATTGGAACATATTTTAAGACCTCAACCCTCTTAAAAAGCTCAAAAATGTGTATGCTCAACCACAATAGCATTAGAAAATTCTTTATATTAGAACATATTTTAAGACCTCAACATGTCATTGGGCCCCTTGAGATATTTATGTGCTCTTGTGCTGTTCACTAAAAATGTACAAGTTGATCTATAGGATAAATTGTTCAAAAGCTTGCAGCTACATTTACTGCTTAATATCACCACACAGAACTGCCTTTCTTTCATTTCTTATATCCCAAAGTAAATGTGGGTAAAGTATAAAACAGGGAATAAAATCATTTTTTCTCTCTTCAATCTATATACCTAGACTGTTTTTAGCCAGTTGCTTCCTTATCTCCTTCTGCTTTGAATGTCTTACCTTGTTGTTCCCTTCAAAAATCACCTACTATGTATCTAATACTATGCAAAAAAATCTAAAGACCCTCATTCTTCCTTTGAGGAGCTCAATCTAATAGCTACTTAGAAGACAAATTCGTATGTAGTATTGTTTCACAATAGAAATATGGGCAATGATTTGTAGGAATTTATATAATTGGAGTGAGGATTCAGACTATACAAAGGTGCAATTTTTAATTTGAAGAATATTGTTTTCTTATAAATACAGGGGCCCATCAATAGGATTTATAATGTATATATAATGAAATTAAGGTAAAAGTAGACATAGAATCACATAGCAGATTAACTGGGGACCTGAAAAAATATTTGATGAACAATACATCAATATAACTCCCAATCTACCAACCAATGTTCCCAGGTGAGCCCTGAAGCTCTTGGTATGATGGGGCCTGTGTTAAACAGCTAATTGAGCAAGGCCAAATCTTCCCTCTTCTTGTATCATGATATCTGCCTGTGTTTGTCGCAGTACTGGCTATCACAGACTGAAAGTATGGTGAACATGAAGTGATATTTTTAATATAATTATAATAACAATTGTCATAACCCTATATGTCATAAAGGTATTTAAAAGACCTAGATATTGCAAGGCACTTTCAGAATATGAGTACTGCAAACCTCCTTAACAATTATTCCACCATTCTTAAACTTACACCTTTGTTTACAGGAGAGCCTTGAAGAGCGAAAATGGTCCTGAGAAGGCTGGAAAATAATACTTTGTGCAAACTTGAGTTATTTGTCAATGACTTTTATAAGCAATTATATGAAATCAGCCCTGTTTTTACTATACATCTAAATTTCAGTTGCACATTTATGTATGAGTTTTGTTTCGCTGTTGGAATAAAACTGCTATGTTATTTAACTATTCAAAGAAAAATTTGAAGCTGAAATGTATGTAAGGGAAGATTAGAGTTTGAATCTACAGGCTTATTATGCCTAACTGAATGTATTAAGGCATTTGTGCTCTATGGGCAATATTTTTGAGGAATATACTTGGATGCCTAGAAAATCTCAAGCAAGTGCTTGAAAAATTAACAGTAACAAAAATGCGAGTAACTCAGTTGAAAATTATTTAAAAATCAATAGCTTTCCTATCTGCCAGCAATAACCTCTTAGAAATGTATTAAAAAAGATTCTTAGTAATAAACATAGAAAATAGTTTAAACAACCTATAAATATCTTAACAAGAAATGTACAGGACTTGTATGAGGAAAGCTACACGCTATCACTAAGATACATAAAAGAAATTTAGTAAGCAGAGGTATTTTTTCCTAAAAGGCAAACTGAATATAATAAAAATTTTATTCCTTCTAAAATTAAGTATAAATATAAATACAATACCATTGCAATAAAAATTCCAGCTGAACTACTCCAAAATCTACTGCTAGAAATAATAGGTAAAAATAGCTAAGACATTTTTAAAAGAAGAAATATGATATGAGATTTGCATTAACAGATAATAAAATATCATACTGGCAATATTCAATCAAACTATATGTGGGTAAAATTCATTAAAGGTAAAGACAATTTTCTAATAATAATAGATTATTCAGTGTACGCCGTTGGAATGACTAGTTGTATATAAGAAAAAATAAAATTGAAATGGAATGCAAAAATGACTTCACATTAGTTTCTGATAGAGACAATTCACTTTATTAAGAAAATAAGGAGCAGTACTGTCAATAAGATGTCAGTCTCCACTTCTGATAAGACAACTTTAAGATCCATTTCTGGTTTTCCTTCATTCTGGTGCAGTAGTCCTTGAGAGAAACCGTCTCATCACCAGAGGCAGATGTGTAGTACCTTAGCAGCTCTGAAAGTTTCTTCTGATTTTGAGAGTCTTCGTGTATTCCAAGCTTTACGTTTTTAGAGAACTGCTCATAGAACCTCTTGTAGTTCTCTTTATCTTCTGCCAGTTCAGTAAAGAGTTCTAAGCATTTTTTGACCAAATTCTTCCTGATAACTTTCAAAATTTTGCTTTGTTGCAACATCTTACGGGAAATATTTAGAGGGAGATCCTCCGAGTCTACCACCTCTCTAATGAAGTTCAGATATTCAGGGATTAGCTCCTCACAGTTATCCATGATGAAAACTCTGTGTACATACAATTTGATGTTGTTCTTTTTCTTTCTGTTTTCAAACAGGTCAAAAGGAGCACATCATGGGAAAATAGAAGGGCTCTGTATTCCAACTGTCCTTCAACTGAAAAATGCTTCACTGACAAGTGATCTTCCCAGTCATTGGTCAAGCTCTTGTAGAATTCTCTGTACTCCTCATTAGTAATATCATCTGGATTTCTGGTCCAGATGGGCTTTGTTTTGTTGAGTTCTTCTGGATCGATGTACTTTTCCTTAATCTTCTTCCTCTTCTTCTTCTTGTCACCATCCTTCTTTTCTTCTTCTTCCTCATCAGAACCAACATCTTCAATTTCAGGTTTGTCTTTGGATTCTTTCTCTTCTTTCGATGTTTAGATCAAATGCCTCAGTGTGTTTGTTATTAACAAAAATAACAAAGATTAACAAGGACCCAAACTTCTAATAGGGCATTGGGCTTGTCAAAAAGCATGGCCTGAATTTCAGCCTCCACACTCTTCTGTCCCCCAAGACCCTTTTTAGCCAGGGAAATTTGTGTGGTGCCTGTGAGCCCTGAGATGGGTGTAGTATTCACACAGACAGTCTGAAAGGCAACTTGGCATGTCACATGTATGTAAGTTTTTTTTTTTTAAACTTTCACTTACAGAAATGTATCCCTGAAAGATAACAGGATAAGTACAAAAATACGGAAACATTTTAAATAAGCAAACTATTATTAATAGGATGTTGGCATACCTAAGAAATATTGCAGGTTTGGTTCTAAACCGCTACAGTAAAGTGACCATTGCAGTAAAGCAAGTCACACACACATTTCTTTTTTGTTTTCCAGTGCATATAAAAGTTTTGTCATACTATATTGTAGTTTATTAAGACATAATGCTATTATGTCTAAAAAACAATGTACATACCTTTATTAAAAATATATTTTTCCTAAAGAATGCTAAAAATTGTCTGAGCCTTCAGGGAGTCGTAATCTTTTTGCCGGTGGAGAATCTTGCCTTGATGTTGATGGCTGCTTACAAATCTGGTTGGTGACTGCTGAAGATTGAGGTGGCTGTGGCAATTTCTTAAAATAAGACAACAATGAAGCTTGACACATTGACTCCTCCTTTTGCAAAAGATTTTTCTGTAGCATGCAGTGCTCTTTGACAGCATTTTATGCACTGTAAAACCTCTCTCAAAATTGGAGTCAGTTCTCTCAAAACTTGCTGCTGTTTTGTCAACTAAATTTATGTAATATTCTAAACCTTTGGTGTCGTTTTAATAATGTTCACAGCATCTTCACCAAAAGTGGATTCCATCTCAAGAAACCACTTTCTTTGCTCATCCATAAGAAGCAATTCCTCATCTATTCAGGTTCAATCATGAGATTGCAATGATTCAGTCACATCTTCAGTCTCTCCTAATTCTAGTTCTCTTGATATTTCCATCACATCTGCAGTTACTTCTTCCACTAAAGTCTTGAACCTGTCAAGGTTATCAGTGAGGGTTAGAATCAATTTCTTCAGTTAATATTTATGTTTTGACCTGCTCCTATGAATCTCAAATATTCTTTATGGCATCTAGAATCGTAAATCCTTTCCAGAAGATTTTCAATTTACTTTACTCAGGTCCATCAGAGGAATCACTATCTTTGGGAGCTACAGCCATATGAATTGTATTTATTATATAATAAGACTTGAAAGTCAAAATGATGCCCTGATCCATGGGCTGCAGAATAGATGTTGTGTTAGTAGGCATAAAAACGACATTCACCTACTTGTACATCTTCATCAGAGCTCTTGGTGACCAGGTGCATTATCAATGAACAGTAATATTTTGAAGGGAATCAAATTTTTCCTTCTGAGTAGTAGATCTCAACAATGGGTATAAAATATTCAGTGAACCATTCTGTGAATAGATGTGCTATCATCCAGGCTTTATTGTTTAATTTATAGAGCATAGGCAGAGTAGATTTAGTATAATTTTTAACCTTAGGATCTTTGAAATAGAAAGGGGCATTAGTTTCACCTTAAAGTTACCAATTGCATCAGCCTCCAATGAAAGAGTCAGACTATTCTTTGAAGCTTTGAAGCCAGGCATTGACTCTTCCTCTTTAGCTATGAAAGTCCTAGGTGGTCTCTTTTTTTTTTTTTAACCTTTATTTTAAGTTCAGGGATACATGTGCAGGTTTGTTATATAGGTAAACTTGTGTCATGAGAGTTTGTGGTACAGATTATTTCATCACTCAAGTATTGAGCTAGTATCTATCAGTTACTTTTCTGGATCCTCTGCCTCCTCCCACCCTCCATGCTCAGGTAGGTCCAAGTGTTTGTTGTTACCCACTATGTGTCCATGTGTTCTCATCATTTAGCTCCCATTTATAAGTGAGAACAGACAGGATTTGATTTTCTGATACTACATTAGTATGCTAAGGATAATGGCCTCTAGCTCCATCCATATTCCTGTAAAGACATGATCTTGTTCTTTTTTATGGCTGCATAGTATTCCATGGAGTGCCTCATTCTTTCAATAAAGGATATTTCATCTATATTGAAAATCTGTTGTTTAGTGTGGCCATCTTCATCGATGATCTTAGCTAGATCTTCTGGATCACTTGTTGTAGCTTCTCTGTCAGCACTTGGTGCTTTACCTTACACTTTTTTGTTATGGAGTCAGCTTCTTTTCTTAAATCTCATGCACTGATTTCTGCTAGCTCCCAACTTTTCTTTTTCAGCTTCTTCACTTCTCTCGGCCTTCATAGAATGGAATAGAGTCAGGGCCTTACTGTGGATTAGGTTTTGGCTTAAGGGAATACTGCAGTTGTTTTGATCTTTTATCCAGACCACTAAAACTTTCTCCAACTCAGCAAAAAGGCTATTTCACTTTCTTATCATTTCTGTATTCACTTAGGTAGCAATTTTAATTTTCTTCAAGACCTTTTCCTTTACATTCATAACTTGGCTAAGTATTTGCTGCAAGAGCTTAGCTTTTGGCCTATTTTGCTTTTGAAATATCTTCCTCATTAAACTTAATCATTTCTAGCTTTTGATTTCAAGTGAGAGATCTGTAACTCTTCCTTTTATTTGAAAACCTAGAAGCCACTGTAGGGTTATTAACTGGCCTACTTACGATATTGTTGTATCTCAGCAAATAGGGAGGATCAAGGAGAAAGAAAGAGACGGGGAAACGGGCAGTTGGTGGAGCAGTCAGAACACACACAACATTTATAGATTAGTTCGCTGTCTTATATGAGTGTCATTCATAGTGCACCAAAACAGTTACGATAGTAACATCACAGATGACCATTCTAGATAAAATATAATGAAAAAGTTTGAAATATTGTGAGAATTACCAAAATGTGACTCAGAAACACAAAATGAGCACATGCTGTTGGAAAAGTGGTGCCAATAATCTTGCTTGATACAGGATTGCCACAAAACTTTAATTTGTAAAAAGCACAGTATCTGCAAAGTGCAATAAAGCAAAGTACAATAAAATAAGGTATGCCTGCATGTACACATATAAAACAACTAATCAAAACTCTTTTTAAAAGTTTAGCTAATGTGATAGGCTAAAAAGCAGCATGTTTTTGGAATTATAATTTACATTTCTTCTACAAGCAATATTTAGCATTTATCTCTCAATGTTTATTGGCAGTTTGTACTTCTCTGATTTAACTCTTTACGTCCTTAGAACTTTATTTGTTCAGTTTTGTCATTTACTACATGTTTAAAATTTTTATGCTGGGGACATTTTATACTCAGAGAGAAGGCACCATTTTTTTAAGTCTACAAAGACTAAAAAAAAGTCATGAGATTGGTTTATTTTTGGAGATTTTCTCTATAATTAAGTAATGAAAGTCAAGGCTGGAGATGTTAATTAAGTTTGCAATGTGCCTTAAATCCCAAGCAGAGTAAATTGTACTTTATCACAGGGGCAATAGAGAGCAATTGAAAATTTTGAGGAGGAATGTAGTGAGATGAACACAGTATTTATTATTATTTATTTGATAAAGGAAAAATGTGTAGAAAAGGCTCATAACTATCCTCTGCCCTTTGTTACCATATGGTGACCTGCTGTTTTCTCCCAAATTTCTCTATTACATTTATGTTTCCCTGGTGTGAAAAAGACTTTCAGGTATAATAAAGAGTAATGGCTAACACCAAGAAAATGGAAATTTGAGTTCCAGATTAGAAATTGTGCTGCAGGTAAGGGCATGAAAATGAGAAACAATTTTTAAAAAGTGATGAGAGAGGTGCTTGAATAATTTAAAATGAGATGGGTCAAATCCTGCTAAAAATAAAGTTTGCAGAATAATTGGGATGAGCAGCTGAAATTAGATTTTTCAAAATTTTTCTATGTCTGCAATTTGTGATTAACCTGCCATTAAAAAAGAACTATATCCTTTCTTGTAAAAAATAATATAAATTTGAAATAACTATAAATAGCTTTTAGTCTCTGCTCTTGATTTTTTTAATCCAAAAATAAATAGAGCATAAAATAAAGCTTTTATAGGCTATTGTCCACTTTGCTTTTTCTACTTGTATCCCGAAAGTTGGAGGTGTAAGACATTTCAGTTCACTTCATTAGCCAACTCTTCCAGGAGGGCACTGTATGGGCTGCTGCAATTTCTGGTCTCATTTCTCAGATCTTGACTGCCTATGTGTATTCCTGACAGTCTAGCCACCTCTGGGACAGTAACTGTAAATCATCAAAGACACACCATTAAGGGGTATGTAGTACTGGCTTGAAAAAGGGCAACACACTGAAAAATGGTGAGAGAAATAAACCCATTAATGTCCAGAAAATTTTTGGAGAAAGTAGTTCATTTTTTTCCTCTTCCTCAAGTACAAAGGGTTTCAAAGTTTGGAGGACGGGACTATTTGGAATAGAAATGTACAAACTCTAAAACCAAGGATGCTAAGAAAAATCATTTGGATTCTACGGGCAGCTTCTTGGTGATCCCTGAAGAAAACTAGTGACTGGATGTGTTTTCGGCCCTTGAGGACAGCAGACAGTGGAAAGAGGGAAATGGACTCTTATATGTTTTAAAAAATTTATATCTTTTCTGGATTCAAATGACTTGCTTCATGAGGTAATACACTATTACTAAGAAATTACTCAGACAATATTGAACACATTTAAATTATCATTATTATTGAATATGACACAGCAAAGTTTCTAAAGACTCCAGAAATACTTTCTTCTCGAGTAATATTTATTTCTGGACCAAAAATATGATTGAGTACTCATATTTTTCTAGGTGTGTCAAAGTAAAAACAAAACTGCTCAAACAAGATAACATGACTCCAGCAGAAAGCAAATTAAAAATGCATTTATTGAGCTTTGCTTATATGACTACATTTAAAATATTTACTGCTGACAATAATTCTGTCAGTAAAGGACTAATATTCTCATTTTAAAAATAAAAACCAGGAGACTCGCAGAGGTCAAGTGGCATCTAGGATACTGTTGGATGTGGGATTTCAACTTCTGACAATGATCCAGTGGTGTTTCCATTGTACTAGAAACTTACGTGTGAAATACACAAAGAATCTACAATATAGTCCACTGATTGTCATCTCAAACCTAAATTTTGGTGGGGTCAGAACAATCAAAAGATCCTTTAATGCTAGTTCATAGCTGGGTGAGCAACTCTATTTTTATACATTTAACTTTAAATTTGTAACATTTTGTCAAAATATTTTAATTTTTATATCTAAAAATAATATTTGTACTTGTGGTCATTAATGGAACATCAGTAATTATATGTCAAAGTTGAGCTTTAACTAAGAATTTTGATTTGTTTACTTTGGGTAGACGGCATACTTGTATATGAATTGCATTTTATTCAATCACCATCTAACGTGATAATTTTCAGTAGGGCCAATGATGCTCATTTTCCCTGTAACAACACTCTAAGGCAGATTTGATTATTATAATTTCACATAATAAGAAATGAAGCACAAAATAGTTAAATGACTAGATTCACGCCACTAGTGACACAGTTCAAGCTGAAAGATGGTTTTATCGTAAATCAGATATTATTCACCTGAATGCCTTCAAGCTTCTCCTGAATTCCCAGGCTACATTTTGCTTTAATAACTAAACAGAATGGCTTGAATCCTATCTCATCTATTATGAGGAAGCTATATTCTTCTCAAATAGTCCAGGTATTCTTTTGGTGTTTATGATTCTCTGGTTACATCTTGCTTTGAACTCCTGATGACTCCAAATTCTTATCTCAATTGCCAGCTTCTGTCTACCACAGGCATTATTGAATATGAGGCATTAGTGTCTCACTGTGATGTGTTGTGATGTAGTGTCTCACTGTGATGTGTTGTGATGAACTATACCGGGTGTAGTTCTCCACCATACCCATCACAGAGGATATACTACTGGGCACCTTTTGCTTCAGAGGCATGGCATCTATCTTAAGCTTCTCTGTCCTGAGAACCTTTTCCTACATCCAACCCTTCCTTTTCTCTCTGTCTCAAAACCTGTCTCCCACATATAGAAAATAAATAATTACTCTTCTTATTCGTTATGTAAATAAAGTCTTTGAGTGGTCTCCTATTTAGCCTATATATACAATTATTTATTTTAAGTAAATGTATTAAGTTGTTTTTTCCTAAACATACAGGAGGTTCTCCCCTTATGAGGGATTCTGCCTGTAGAGTAGACATAGATTCAAATTTTATCTTTTTGCCATGTTGATATTGCATTTGGGCAGTTAGAGATTCCCTGATGGTCTTCTGGCTTGATTACACTCTTCGTGGCTTACAAGTTTTGTTTCTAAACCAGTGTCTATCCTTTTTGTCCTTAACGACAGAACTGATTTTGTGGAGGGGTAGAGGGTGAAGGGCTAGTAATGCACTCTCTTGAAATATTGTTCTCCTGTGTGTCTTTAGCTGGTGGTAGGCATATGGAATACTCCTGGTCAAAATGCTCTCAGATCCAAGCATAGGGACCTCTGCTCTGGGTTCCACATTTCAGAGAGCCCAATGTATCACAAACAGATAAAAAATAAACGTATTAAAGAGCACAAGTACCTCTGTCACTCAGGATCTGTCATTGAGCATGGACACATCCTAGACACCTGTTGTCATGACCAATAACTCTTCAGGCCTCAGAAAGTGTGATATCCTTGTCCACATCTCATAGCATCTGTAGACAAAATAAAAACCTATTGTACTCAAATACTGGGAAGTATTGTGGGTTATGCTGCTGCTGACTTTGGAGATGAACTTTGTGGTGAAGCCAGGGAGTTAGAACAGCAGGAGTGCTTAGATAAGAAAAAATGAATTTCAGTTAAATTGTTAAATCCTTCTCATATGGCATAAATGAAATCAATTCTTCCATGATAAAGTTTTGTTGAGTTTCTACTCTCTTGCTTCTTATTGTTCCTCTTGTTGTGATTCCAGAAGTAATTACTAATTAGTTCAGTATTTACAAAAGTTGCAGTTTTATGTATTAAAGAATGGACACTAAATTTATAGTTGAGTATCTAGATCTAGTAGTAATATGTGAAGCATAATAACAATAGCACCACTGCATTAAAATTCCTTTTGTCAGTAACTTTCATGATATCAAATTCGCAAAATTTTTGCATTTAAAAAATTTGAACTATTAGCAGCATCCCACACAAATAAATGCTCCTTTCTTCTTGAAACATTTATTTTTCTCTTTTGGATTTCCTCTCAGTTTTCTTCCTATCTCATTATTTATTTTCAGTATTATTTTTCTTCTATTACTAATTTCTGAATTTTGGCTACTGTTAGAGTTATTTTATGCTGTATATGTAATCTGATTCTGTTGATTTTATCTAGTCTCATTACTTTAAGAATAATTGAGATAATACAGAGACCAGATTATAAAATCAGGCTTAAAAGAATCAAATACCTTACTATCAAAATTTAATAATAATTTTATAGATACATGTCATTCCAGTTTAGTTTGCCCTAAGAAATCCAAGAATGAATATATTGTGATAAAAGCATTTCTTAGATAAGTACTCTCTTAATAGCAACTTTGTACATTTATCAGAAGTGCAATTGCACATGTGTACAAGGAGATTTCCCCGGTAATGCCTTCTTTCTTTTCCCAAGGGGTGTGCTCTGATGAAAGGAAAGAATGGATTGCAAACCTGCTGCTAACCCCTCTCTCCCAAACTAATGTTTGTATGTTGATATTGATGTCGGTATATTGATGTTAATTCCTCCCACATTAAATTTAGCTCTTTATGCTCAATGCCATATTTATTTGGTCTAGGGTATGGTAGGCACTGCCCTAGGTGCTGGATTGTCAAAGTAGATTAAGACACAGTCTAAATCCTCATTTCTTCCTCATGAAGGTGGTGTCTGAGAGATGGCAGTAGAAAATAAGGCATTAAGCCACAATCCTAAATATGCATATTTAATTAACACTGGTGGTGCTTTGGGTTGAGGGGCATAGAAGCCACTCAATCTGTGGCACAAAATTACTTTGTATAAAAGACCAAATGGATTTACACTTTATATTTATCCTTGACTCACGTTTAAATTAGGTAAATGATTTTGCAGTCTGTATTTTTGTTACTGATTTATCTCATTATTTTAAAGTTAATAAACTTGAATGTTTCTTCATAGTTAATTATTTCATAGTTCATTACATCTAGAACCAGGTGGTACAAAAGAAATTCAACAGATTTATCATAAAGTCCAGAGTCTAATCTAGTTTAGATATGAGAGAGGCTCAAGGCACGATTCATCCTAAAGCAAATTCCTCCTTAGCCACGAGCCTGTGAAATCAAACAAGAATCTACTTCCAAAAACTAATTGTGGCACAGCCATAGGATAGACAAATGAAAGAAATAGGCAAGAACAAAGGAGTAACTGGTCCCAAGTGTGACCAAAAGCCAACAGGACAAATGACATTAAATCTTAAGACTTCATAATAATCTTTTACTCTATGCCCTGCCCCCTGGCCATACTAGGGCAGGGATTGGGCCCTCCAAAGCCTCAGGCAGCCCTGCCCTCACGGCTTTGGTGGGCTGATTTCGTGCATCAGCTCTCAGGGGTTGGAGTCTCATGCATGCAGCTCTCACAGGGTGGTGCTGCATGTGGGTGGCTCTACGGTTCTGGGTTTTCAAGGGGAGCATCACCCCTGTGACTCCACTAGGCATTGCCCTAATGGAGATTCTCTTAGGTAGTTTTTCCCTGTGCAGATTTCTTCCTGGGCTCTCAGGCTATCAGATATAACCTTCAAAATATAGGTAGAGGTACCCATGCCTTCACAGCTCATGAACTCTATGCACTTGTAAAATTAGCACCGTATGGATACCACCAAATCTTACTTCTTGTGACCTCTAGTGCAGTGGACTGAGTTACACCTGGGCCCGTTTGACACATGACTGGGGCAGGCAGCTGAGGGGTCCTGTGCTGGGATGCAAGGAATAAAGACTTGAAGTGGCCCTGGGCAACAAGCCCTCCAGTACCAATTTTTGTTATAGTGCATTTTGTGCTGCTATAACATAATACCACAGACTGGGTAATTTATAATAAAAAGAAATGTATTGCCCCACAATTACGGAAGCTGGGGTGCTGGTATCTGGCAAGAGTCTTCTTGCTGTATCGCAGAAGAGCAAATAGGGAGGGGGAAAGAGAAAGAAAAAGGGAGAGAGAGAGTAAAAAGAAACCAAACTTCCCCTTTTATAAGAATCCCACTCTGTGACAATGGCATTAATCCATTCATAAGGACAGCCCTGATGGCCTAAGTACCTCTTATTAGGCCACACCTGCCAAGACTGTTGCATTGGGGATTAAGTTTCCAACACATGTTGTTTTGGGGGACCCATTTAAACCATAGCAATCATGTTTTCATTTTCTTTCTTTTATAATACTTTGACTTAGTGGAACCATGCAGACTCAAGAAGAAAATGCTCCTTCCAGGGCTAGGTAATTTCTAGAGATAGCAAATAACTTCCCTGCAAGCCCACCTTTCATACACAAACCAAGCAATTCAAAGTCCACGTTTTCAAACTCTTTTTTTTTTTTTTTTGTCAAACTTTCACACATCAATAGTCCCCCCCACCCTAAATCACCCCAGGTCCAGGTATTGGGAAACTAGAGAACACTCCTGCAGCTCAGAGCCCACAAAAAGTTTTCAAATTATCCAATCTTAACCTTACTCAATATATCTACCTTGATTTGCCTGCTCCTCATGAAAACTCCACTATAGGCTCTGCTCTGTGTTCCACTGATACTTGTTCTGTATCCTGACTGACCTTGCTAGTTGTCCATGTGGCCCTGTGTAATGTAATGTGTCCTCTTCTCTTGGGACCTGTGAGTAATGAAACTTCCTTCAGTTTAACCTCTCTGTGTCCTCACTCAATCACCTTTATAAATTAAACCTCAAGCACAATCACAACAGACTCTCACACATACCCCTCTATTAAAACAATTTTTAAAAGATAACTAGATATCATCTTGCAAGTGTTTCCAAAAAAAAATGCTCAGCTCTCATATATCATCGTGTTTCTTCAAAGACCACTTTAGAAATATGGATTCTGGACCACAGCCTCACATACTCTCTTGATCTTCCTCTAGGCCACTTGTACCCATCCCCTTTGCTGGTTCTTACTGAACACCTTGACCTCTAAACTTCGAAATTTGAAAATTTGAAGTTTTCAGCACTTGGCTCTCTTATCTTTTCCACTTACACTATTTCTAGTTGATTTTTATACTTTCAAGGCTTTAAAGTTCATTGCTACACTGATAAATTTATATCTCCAGGTCAGATCTCTCTGCTAAACGTCAGGCTTGTATATCGAATGCTGCACCCAGCATCACTTTGTAGTCTAAAAGACATTTCAAAGTAATATGTCCCAAAGTTAGGTTCTTAGAATTAATCATGTAATTATCTTTGATTATTTTCCCCTGCCTCACTTTCACACTGTCCATTAGTGAATTCTGGCTCTTCTTAAGAGAATAGCTAGAGTGATCACTTTAATACTGAAATCATGTCACTCCTCACCCTCAGATATTTCCATGATTTCCCATTATACTCTGGGCACAAACACAGTTCTCTGCCATAGTTTTGTAAGGCCTTCCAGTACTGTTCTGATCATATTCTTCCAGTTTCCTCTCTCCCTCCTATCCATTGCTCTGGCCTTTTTGCAGTTCCTTGAAACATGCCTCACACTTTCCTACTTTAGCACCTTGCTTTTGCATTGCCTAGAAAACTCCTCTTCTATGCCCATGAGGCTCACTCTCTTCTATCCTTCAGACCTCTATTTTAATGTCACCAGTGAGTGAGGTCTTCCCTGGCCACTGTATATACAAGAACATGCCACCCTGACCCCAAAAGTCCCTGTTCAACTTGTTTCATATTTGTACATTTTATTTTGTTTCATTTATTACACTCAAATAAATGAAAATTATGTATTTATGAATGCACATGCATTTCATTTATTATACTTAAATATATAAAAATAATTTCATTTATTATACTTTTTTAAACTTTTAATTTGTTGAGTATATGTCTTTCCGCCTATAGATCAATCTTTTCTGTCTAAATCATAAGCTCTGTGAAGTCAGGACATTTTGTTAAGTTTGTTTACATTATCCTTCTACCTAAGACAGTGCCTGATACATGGTTAGCGATATGGTTTGGCTCTGTGTTCTCACCCAAATCTCATCTTGAATTGTATCCCCACATGTTGATGGAGGGACCTGATGGGAGGTAATTAGATTATGGATGCCGTTTTCCCTTTGAGGTTCTCATGATAGTGAGGGAGTTCTCATGAAATATGATGGTTTAAAAGTGGCAGTTTCCCCTGCCCCTCTCTCTTTCTCTCCTACTGCCATGTAAGACCTTCCTTGCTTCCCCTCCCTCTTTTGCCATAATTGTAAGTTTCCTGGGGCTTCTCCATCCATGCCAAACTGTGATCGAATTAAACTTCTTTTTCTTTATAAATTAATGAGTCTCCGGTAGTATCTTTATAGCAGTGTGAGAATGGACTAGTACAGTTGGCATTCACAATGCATGTTTGCTGAATAACAAATGCATTAATTTTTAATTTAGTGAAATGCTATCATATAACAATTTTGTGAGTGAAAGATGGTGAAAAAATAAATTATTTGAAATCTGACAGTACAACTAATTTAGCTTTGGTGAGAGGAATTTCATCCAGCTATAATTTTTTTCTGTCTGAATCTAGATTTCTGATTTACTTTATATCCTTGTTTCCTATGGTGGTCTGATGGTAAGTAAAAAATCATATCTTACAGGTTATGAATAATAAATTGTAAATATGAGTCTTGCATATTTTAGATACATTTATTTTTCATTTTTAAATGCAAATAAAACACCTGTAGATTTCATTATTGATCTTGAATGCAAGGTTGTCTTGCAAAGGTTAAAAAAAGCTTATGATTCCAGTATATTAAATATCTAAAGACAACAGTTGAGCTCAAATACCATAGAATAGCTTTTAACTCAATGTCTGTAACTTGAAATATATTACTGTGCTAACTTCAAAGTAAAATAAATTATTCCTTACTTCTAAAATTTCAAAAAAATAAGTTTTGAATCAAAATTATGGTTAGATTTTTTGAAACTAAGCAGTTGAATTGCATTCAACATGACTATTTTTAATTATATGGCCATCTTTTACAATTAGCTTTGGACGTATATGCAAGCTAGAGAACAGATTACTGCCCTGCAGCCCACCTTCCCAATGGATCTGAGTAGCTTAATATGTTACACATTTTATCCTCTCAGGAAAACGTTTCTTACTTTCAAGCTATAATTAACTTATTAATGATTGTTTACTGCATAAAACAAGCTAATCCTTCCAAATCCTCACATCCACTGGTGAGGAGAGAGAAAGATGAATTTTGAATTTAACAGTGAGTTACAGCATTAACTTCAAAATTGCATTTTACTGTTTTCCATTCATCATTTAATTATTGCAACTGTACTTATTTTGCCACAGGTTTATTTGTTTTTCAAGAGAATAGAAAGAGTTTCTATGCCCAAGGATTTGATGAAAGTGAGAAGCTCATTATATGGCCAATTATTGTTCATAACCTGACAGCTTTGCAACAGTCTCCAAAAATCTGTCATTTTCTCATCACGGACAAGTTCTGTTCAACAAGCCCCTATAGCACAGGTTAAACTACTCGATTATTCTTAAAAAGTGTTTGACCTCATTCCTTGTACCCTGCAGGGGAAAAAATTTAACATTTAACCAACAGTGAGGAATCCTTGCTGAGGGTGAAAATATTCTTTTTTCCCTAGCTAGGTGTCTGCTCAGTTGAAACATGGTTGAAATATTCTAGTTTAGATTTAATAGCTATGAGGAAGTTTTGATTTTTTTTCTTGATCCTGTACTTTCCTGTGCTTCGTAAATTCCTTGTAAAGGCTATTTTGATATTTTCTCTGAAGACTAAAAATATACTCAGCGTAGTCTAATCAGCAAAATATCCTCAACTACAATTACTTCAGTGGTTTATTGTTTTTCCAATATGCCAAAGACAGTATATGTACACAGGAGTATACAAAAATGTATATTAAGTATAAAAAAATAAAATGATCTACCATATACAAACCACATGTACCCACCACCTTGGCCAAGAAGCAAAACTTTACCCTTTAAATTTTATTCAAGCAGGCTTCTTGTATCTCTCTTGCTCTTCCCAGAGGTAATCACTTCTTGAAATTTGCAGCAGGTATTTCTTTGCTTTCTATTATAGTCTTTGCCATCTTTATGAATCCATATCCAATTCTAATCAATACATTATTTAACTCTGTATATTTCAGGCATTATATAGAAGAAATCATAGCATATTTATTCTTCTATAGCTTGCTTTTTTGACCATTATTCTTTTAGGTCAACCGTGTTACTACTTATGGTTACTCTTCAAATTTATTCATGGCTGCATAGTATTCCATTGAATACATGGACTATACACCATTAATCCACAATAATTTTCATGGCTTTTTGTGTTTCCAGTTTTTGCCATTCTGACTGATGCTATTATAGAAATGCCTCTAATGTCTCCTGTACATGTGCAACATTTTCACTGGGGACTTCTTCCTAGGACAGGAACTGCTGAATAGTGAAGTGTATACATGCCCACTTATACCACATAGTGTAAACTATTTTCAAAGTCGTTTATCTACACACTCAACAGCATATGAAAGTTCTAGTTGCTCCACATATTATGTGAAATTTTTTACAGTCAGTGTAAAATGATAGCTTATTGTTGCTTAATTTGCATTTTTACTTCAATTCTACTTAAATATATTCTCATATACATATATTATTTCTTCTGTGAAATTCCTTTTAATGTCTTTTGTTCACTTTTAGACATTTTAAATATATAATCTCCTATGGTTGTAATGATTTTTATCTGCTTGCTCTTAGAGAACGTGTTAAAATCTTTTTTTGTGACTTTGGATCTGTATGTTTCTGTGGTTCTTCCAATCTTTGTTTTACCTATTTAGAGACATTTTAGTATACCCAGACTTCATATCATTTTACTTCACGATGAATTATCAGCATTATGCAGAGATCTTAAATATATATAATAATGTTTTTACATTATGTAGTATACTTGTTTCTTCTTGGAAACCAATTTTAATTAATCATCATTGTTTGACAGTATTATAGCTATACTTGTCTTCTTTAATATTTGCCCCATATGTATATCTACACATCAAATCTTTACTTTCAACTCTTATCAACATATGATTTTTATGTGTCTCTAAAACACAGTAAAACCCAATTTCATTTATATCTTTTAATCTTACCTGAAAATATGTTTTTAATGCTTAGTCTATTTACTTTTAATGATTAAAATAATTTGATTTATTCTTGTCTACTTAGTTTATAATTGTTTTCTTCCAATTTTTACCAGTGTTTTTTCTCTTATTTTCTTCATTAGTTGAAATTAATGAGATTTTTTCTCATTCCATTTTGAAATTTGTCTCTACCTTGCCTACATTCTGTAAACATATTTCTGCTAAATATGGGATTCTTGACTGATTGATAGCTTTTTTATTGTTGGTGGTGTTTCAAAGAAGTAGCTGTCGGTTCCTTGTCATTCTTTTGAAAGTAATATTTTCTCTCTGGATGCCTTTAAGATCTTTTGTTCATGGCTTTTCTATACTTTCTCTATGATATAGCTGCATGAGAATTTTATTTATTTTGATTTGGATTTCTTGGGCTTATTAAATATGTTAATTGTGTCCCTACACCAATTCTAAAATGTTCCCAGCTGCT
This sequence comes from Hylobates moloch, assembly GCF_009828535.3. Taxonomy (NCBI): domain Eukaryota; kingdom Metazoa; phylum Chordata; class Mammalia; order Primates; family Hylobatidae; genus Hylobates; species Hylobates moloch. Next base: position 159,264,535 of record NW_026652278.1, read on the forward strand.
CTTTTTAAATGTATTGCCTCTGCAACATTTACTGTATTCTCACATTCTGAGATTTTTGAATGGGAACATATTAAACTCTTTTATTTTACCTTTCATAACTCTTAATTTCATTTTTCCATGGTTACCTTGTTGTTCTCTATATGCATCATCATTTCTTTGGTTCCATATTTCAATTAATAATTTTCTATTTACATGGCTCTTTAACAGTGATAAGTAGTTTAATTTCAATTACACATTTCCATTTCTAGAAAAGATTTTATTTTTTCAAGTTTACTTGCTATTTACTTATTTTTCAAAACTCTCTTTTATGTCTTGAAACATAATAAACATTCTTATTTTATATTATGTATCTGATGATTCTGGTATCTGATGATTCTCATATCTGATGTTTTTGTGAGTCTAGATTTGCCCATTGTCACTTCTGCTGGCTTTGGCTGGCATTGCAGTGTCCTTCCATATTTGATTTTTGAGGGCAGTAAGGGATGTAGTTTCTTTGGAACTTGATCTGTGAAAATTATTTGAAAACTGTTGCAAAGGTGAGTGCATCAAGAAAGCATATGCTCTACCAAGCCAAAAATACTAGGAAAATAACTCTGAAGTTAACCTTTTGATTGCAACTCAATGTGAATTAGTTCACAAGCCCATGTGTAGAAAAACTTAAGGTTTCAAACTTTTGAGAGAAATTTTTTTTTCTCCTCTATTAAGCATAAGCTTCAAGGCTGACAGTTTACCATGTAGACCTTTTGGGACAGGGATTTAATAATAGATGTATCAATAGATAGATAGATAGATAGATAGATAGATAGATAGATAGATAGATAGATAGACAGACAGACAGACAGATAGATAGACAGATAATTTGTTATAGGAACTGGCTCACGTGATTACGGAGGCTGAGAAGTCCCACCAACTATCTGCTATTTGGAAAACCAGGAAAGTGGTGCAATTCAGTAGAGTCCTAGGGTCTGAGGACCACAGACGTGTGTGTGTCAGGGGAGTGGAGATGGACACTGGTGTTAAGCCAAAGGCCCAAGAACCAGGAGCTCTGATATCTGAGGGCAGGAGACGAATTTCTCAGCTCAAGGAGAGGGAGAGAGAATTCGCCCTTCCTGGCCTTTTTGTTGTGTTCATGTCTGCCATCAACAGATTGGATGACTCCAGCCCACGTTGGTGAGAGCAGAGCTGCTTTATTGCGTCCACTTATTCAAATGCTAGTCTCCTACAGGAACACCCTCACAGACACCCAGGAATAATGATTTACCAGTTATATGGGCATTCCTTGACCTATTATTTTTCTGTCTCAGGGCCCTGGGAGGTCAGAAAACTGATGCTCAAGTTTGCTGAGTTTTGGAAAATGCCCACAAGCTCAAGGGCAACATCAAGTATTCCATTTTCCTCTCTAGATATTTGACTATTCCTCACTGTATTGCCATCTCATGCATACAGTCATAATGCTTTACATATTTTTATCTGTACATTTTGTTATTTTTATGAGGAAATTAAGTTTTTTTGTCTGTTTTTTGAGATGGAGTCTTGCTCTGTCGCCAGGCTGGAATTCAGTGGCACGATCTCAGCTCACTGCAACCTTTGCCTCCCGGGATCAAGTGATCCCCCTGCCTCAGCCTCCCGAGTAGCTGGGATTACAAGCACACGCCGCCATGCCCAGCTAATTTTTGTATTTTTAGTAGAGACAGGGTTTCACCATGTTGGCCAGGGTGGTCTCAATCTCCTGACCTCGTGATCGGCCCACCTTGGACTCCTGGGATTACAGGCGTGAGCCATTGTGCCCAGCTGGAAATTAAGTTTTATACGGCTAGAAATGAAACTTCTTTAGTGATTAATTTTAAATATTCTACTTATCTTTAATCTGTTTATTGCTTAGGATATGCTAATATAGCTAATGCATGGGATTTTAAGAGTTTGCCAGTAAACCCAAATGACCGAATCTCAAGTCTTGAAGTTAGTCTCGATTGGTATTAATAATATTAAAAGTGAAAGAAAGTAAAAAGAAAACTACTGTTTTCTGAATCAGAAACTGTGTACCTTCTTTTGAAGGTTATGTGATTTTCCAATAATTAAAACTGATGTAATTACTTTTATATGGATAACTAAAGAATTGACCCATGAGATATGTGTGATACATGTAAGTAAAATTCTAAGAAGGTAATAAGAATGGGATAAAAAAATGTAACAGTAGCATGCCCAAACAAAAAGGGCCTTATTCAGACCTCTAGGATAACAGTCCTCTACCTGCTTAACACCAGGGACTGGTTTTGTGGTAGATAATTTTTCCATGGACCAGGCAGGGAGGGGAGAGGGGATGGTTTGGGGATGAAACTGTTCCACCTCAGATCATCAGGCATTAGTTAGATTCTCATAAGAAGCACACAACCTAGATGCTTCACATACACAGTTCACAATAGGGTTTAGGCTCCTGTGAGAATCTAATGTCACTGGGCTCTGTGGCTCATGCCTGTAATCCCAGCACTTTGGGAGGCCGAGGCGGGAGGATCACTTAAGGCAAGGAGTTTGAGACCAGCCTGGTCAACATGGCAAAACCTCATCTTTACTACAAATACAAAAATTAGCTTGGTGTAGTGATGCAGGCCTGTAATCCCAGCTACTCAGGTGGCTGTGGCCTGAGAATCGCTTGAACCTGGGAGGTGGAGGTTGCAGTAAGCCGAGATCGCGCCACTGCACTCCAGCCTGGCAATGAAATGAGACCAAAAAAAAAGAGAGAGATTGAGAGAGAGAGAGAGAATGTGACGCTGCTGATCTGACACTGACAGGAGGCAGAGCTCAGGCAGTAATGCTCACTTACCTGCCACTCACCTCCTGCTGTGTAGATGGGTTCCAAGACTGGTACCTGTGGGTGGCTTGGGGTTGGGAACTCCTGCTTTAGGGCAATAGTCACCAAATTAGTCTCACGGTAGGAAGGACACACTAGTCTGTTGAGTTGTTCCATTTTAGATTCTTTTTATTAGGTAGGTGCAAAAATAATTGTGGTTCTTGCCATTAAGTTTAATGGCCCAAACCACAATTTCTTTTGCACCAACCTACTAATATCCTAACTAATAATTAGAAGTTATTTGGACTCCGAAATCATATGGAAAATGAATAGTAAGAAGATACTAAGATGTTAATTTAAATAACGTATACCAATACAACAAAATATACGTAAGGTATGTGTATGACCATAATGGAGTTTCAGGTCTTTAATTCTAGTCCCTTCTAAAAAGTGTATTGTGCAGGTCATAACTAGGAATTTTGATCAGGTAAATGCAGCTATCCTGCATTTATCTCCCTCTGCAGGCAAGTTCTGTTCCCTACCAGTCTTCTCTGGCCCTGGCTGGTGTGCATCCTGTTTCAATCTGGCTATTTTATTCTTTCATGAAGACATGTATATTAATTAAAAAGAATCTGGTGACTCTGTCTGCAATTACAAACGTTTGGACTTTGTAATATCAATGACAATGACTTTTACAAATGTACTCTTCTCTTCTGATCCTCGTTGCCCATGTCTGTATGGTTCACTTCCCTGTCTGTCTCTGAGCCTTCTGTAGTTGCATGCTAAATTTCAGAAATGCTTTTACTCAGGAGGTTTTCATTGGTTTCATAAATTTTTAGAATTTTTATGTTGAAGATAGCCTTATAATGACTATTTACATGTCAAAAAATAAAGGTCTTTAAAAATGTTTTCTCAATTTTTGAATATGATGTTCTTTGAAGTGATTAGTTTATTAGACTTCCAAGTGACCATAGCTTTTCTATGTCTTGATTGAGAAAATACAGAATAATTGCAACTTCCTATCTAGTAACTCACAAATAACTTGATATTTTATTAAACAATTGAGAATGTTTACCTGAAAAATGGTAGAGTATGAAAAACATTATTTTTTTCTGATCTCCTTGGGATGTTTTATGGATGTTGAATTCAAGAACATTAAATAAAATGAACCTATAATTATTTAAACTGTTCATGGCCCAAACTTTTAGAACAATTGTTCTGTGTTTATCTCCTAGATCACAGTGTTAAAAGGCTGACAATGGGAAAGATTGCACTTTTTCTCTTTTATTATATCTACTGGACAGCATTTTTTTTTTGTTTGCTGCCAATAATAGAAACCAGATCTCGATAACTAAACAGGACATACAATTATTGTAATAGTTGTGAATATATCTCAGATCAACAAGAAGGCTGGACAAAACAGAAATCTGGACCTCAATATGTTCACACCATAAAGCAGCTGGGATCTCCCCTCCTCCCCGGCAGCTTTCAGATATGCAATGCTGACTTTTCCCCTCTGCCATCTCTGCCATCACTGCTGTCCCTGCTAATAGTAACCTCCCAAGATTCATTCTTAAGGGAGTATGTAGTTTTACTAGGAAGACATAACTTAACAATAGGTACCGTTAGAGGGAACCTTGAGATAAAATATACCAAATCTTAAAATATGTGTTTAGACAATATAAGAGATCAGTAAAAGATATATTATAGTTAAATTATTATCATTGAGAAAAATTCATGGAAGGGATAGTTTCACTATTGGCTTTGATTACATCCAGTTCATTTCATGCTGACTGCTCATTGGAAAATTCTTTTTAAAATTTATTTTAATTGAAAACTATACATTATGTATTTATGGTGTACAACACGATGCTTTGATATATGTATACATTGTGAAATGGCTAAGTTCAGGAGGTTTTCGTTGGTTTCATAAATTGTTTTTTATATTTCTGTCCTTTGACTAACATCTCCTCAATCTCTCACCTCTAGCATCTGTTAACCATCATATAACTCTCTGCATGAGTCTGACTTTTTTAATACTCCACATATAAGTGATTTCACTCAGTATTTGTCTTCCTGTGCCTGGCTAATTTCACTTAGCATAATGTTCTCCAGTTCATCCATGTTATTGTAAATGACAGGATTTCCTTGTGTTTTAGGGCTGAATAGTGTTCCACTGTGCGTATGTGTGTATACAAATCAGTTTCTTTGTCCATACATCTATTCATGGATACTTAGGTTAACTCCGTATCTTGGCTATTGTGAGTAATACTGCAATGAACATGGGAATGCAGACATCTCTTTAATATGCTGATTTCACTTTCTTTGGATATATAGCCAGTAGTGGGTTTACTAGACTATATGTTAGTTCTGTTCTTCTTATTGGGGGACCTCCACATTGTTTTCCATAACGATTGTAGTAATTTGCATTCCCAGCAGCAGTATACAAGGGTTCCCTTTTCTTTGCATCCTTCTGAATCATAAATCATAAAATCATCTTATTTTATGATAGCCATTCTAATAGGTGATAGGTGATAGCTCATTGTGGTTTGAATTTGTGTTTCCCTGGTAATTAATGGTGTCGAGCACCATTTTACATACCTATTAGCCTTTTGCATATCTTCTTTTGAGAAAAGTTTATTCGGGTCCTTTCCCTATTATTTTTAATTGAGTTATTTGTTTTCTTACTAATGAATTGTTTGAGTGCCTTATATATTTTGGAAATTAACACCTTACCAGATGTATGGTTTGCAATTATATTCTTCCATTCAGTACACTGTCTCATAACTCTGTTGGTTGTTTCCTTTGCTGTGCAGAAGATTTTTAGTTTGAAGTAATCCCATCTGTTTATTTTGACTTTTGTTGCCTGTGCTTTTGGGGTCAGATACAAAAAATCATTGATCGGATCAATGTTGTGGAGTTTACCCCATATGTTTTCTTCTAATAGTTTTATCGTTTCAGGTATTATATTAAAGTTATTAATCCATTTTGAGTTGAGTATTATATACAGTGTGATATGAGGGTCTAATTTCATTCTGCCAGTGGATATCCAGTTTTTCTAGCACATTTATTGAAGAGACTGTCCTTTTCCCATTGTGTGTTTCTGTCATCTTTGTCAAAAATCAGTTGACCATAGTTGTGTGTATTTCTGGGCTATCTATTCATTCAAATAATATAATGCCTTTCTCCATTTTGCTCAAAACTGCTTTGGCTATTCAGGGTCTTTTTGGTTCAATATGAATTTTAGGCCTGTTTTTTATATTTCTGTGAAAAATGTCATTGGAATCTTGATAGGAATTTTATTGAATCTGTAGATAGTTTGGGGTATTAGAGACATTTTCAACAACATTGATTCTTCCAATTCATGAATCCACTTATTTGTATATCCTTCAATTTCTTCCATCAATGATTCACAATTTTCGGTATACAGATATTTCACTTCCTTGGTTAAACTTATTCCAAAATATTTTACTATTTTTTGTGGCTTTGGAAGTAGGATTGTCTTCTCTATTTCTTTCCTGATATTTTAATGTTAATGTATAGAAATGCTGCTGAATTTTTAATGTTGATTTTTTTCTGCAACTTTACTATATTGGTTTATGAGTTCTAACAATTTTTGGTAGGGTCTTTAGATTTTTCTTTATGTAAGGTTATGTCATCCTCAAACAGATAACATTTTATTTCTTTCTTTCTGATTTTCTGCTTTTTGTTTTTGTCTCTTGCCTAATTTCTTTGGCTAGATGTGCCATATTATGTTGAATAGAAGTGATGAAAGTCAACATTCTTTTCTTGCTACTGATCTTAGAGAAAAAGCTTTACGTTTTTCACCATTAAGTATGATGTTATTGTGAGCTAGTCATGTATGACCTTTACTATGTTATGTTACCTTCTTTCTATACCTAGTTTAAGTATTCTTATCAAGAAACAGTACTGAATACTGTGAAATGCTTTTTCTGCGTCTATTGAGATGATCTTGCAGTTTTTCCTCCATTCTGTTAATGAGCTGTATAACATTTAGTGATACATATGTTGACCCATCATTGCCTTTGAGAAATAAATCCTACTTAATCATGGTATATGACCCTTTTTATGTGCCGTTGAGTTGGATTTGCTAGTGTTTTGTTGAGAATCCTTGTATCTACGTTCATCAGGGATATTGACTTGTAATTTTCTGGGGTTTTTTTTTTTTTTGTAGTGTTTTGTGTGGCCGTGGCATCAGGGTAATGCTGGCTTCATAAAATACATTTTTAAGTATTTCCTGTTTAATACCAATTCTGAGAAGAATTGGTACCAGTTCTTCCTTAAGTATTTGATAAAATTAGGCAATGAAGCCATGATTTTCTGGGCATTTCTTTGTGAGGAGGTTTTTTTGATTACTGATTCAATCTCCTTACTTGTTAAGGAGAAGTTGGCCTAAACAGATTTTTATTTCTTGATTATTTAATCTTGATAAGTTGTCTAGGAATTTATTTATTTTCTGGTTATCCACTTTATTGACATATAATTGTCATAGTAGTCTCTTATGATCCCATGTGTTTCTGAGATGTCCATTGTAATGTCACCTTTTTCATTTCTGATTTTATTTTGAGTCTTCTTTTTTCTTTGTTAGTCTAGTTAAAGACTTGTCAATTTTGTTAGTCTTTTCAAAAAATCAACTCTCATTTCATTGATATTTTTTGTTGTTTTTCATACTTCTATTTCATTTATACTTAATATTTTCTTCCTTTTATTAACTTTGGACTTAGTTTACTATTTTTCTAGTTCTTTGAGTTCTAACGATATACCGTTTATTTGGGTTCTTTCTTATCTTTTTATGTAGATGTTTATTTTTATAAACTTCCCTCTCCTAATTGCTTTTACTGCATTCCATAAGTTTTGGTGTGCTGCATGCCCATTTTCATTTGTATCAACATTTTAAAAATTTTCTTTAAATTGCTTCATTGATCCATTTTTTTAAAGGAGCATGGTGTTGCATTTGCACACATGTCAATTTTTCAAAATTTCTACCTTTTTTGGCATCCAGTTTCATATAATTGTGGTCAAAATAGATACTTGATATTATTTCAATCTTCTTAAATATGTTAAGATTTGCTTTGTGGCCTAACATATGATCTATCCTGGAGAATGTCCCATGTGTGTTTGAGAAGAATAGTATTCTGCTGCTGTTGGATGGAATATTCTGTACATGTTTGTTAGGTTCATGTTTGTAGCTCAGTATCAATGTTGCCTTATTGATTTTCTGCCTGTATTATCTGTCCATTGTTAAAAGTTGGTTATGAAAATCTCATACTATTATTGTCTTGTGAGTTAACTCTCCCTTCAGATCTATAAATATTTGCTTTATATATTTAGGTGCTCCAGTGTTGGATGTATACATATTTACAGTTGTTTTATCCTCTTTATGAATTTACCACTTTATCACTATATAATGACCCTCTTTGTCTCTTTGTATGGTTTTGTCTTGAAGTCCATTGTATTAGGTAAATATATAGCTAGCCCTGTTTCCTCTTTGTTGTTGTTTGCATGGAATATTTTTATTTTATCATTTTGCTTTCAATCTGTGTGTTTTTAAAGGTAATGTGAGTGTCTTGTAGGCAGTGTATAGTTGGGTCTTGTTTCTTTATCCATTCAGCCACGCTCTGTCTTTTGACAGGGAGATTTAATCTATTCACATTCAAGGTAATTATGGACATTTCAGGATTGACTATTGCCATTTGGTTGATTTTTTTTTCTGGTTGTTTTGTAAATTTTTTGTTCCTTTCTTTCTTACTTGCTATGTTTCTTTGTGATTAGACATCTTTATCTAGAGGGTTGCTTTAATTTCTTTCTTTTTGTCTTTTTTTTTTTAATCTACCATAGGCTTTTGCTTTGTGATAACAATGAGGCTTACCTAAAACATCTTATTGTTGTAACGGCTATTTTAAGCTGGTAACAACTTAACTTTCATTGCATAAAATTACTCTACACTTCTACCTCCATACATTTTATGTTTTAAATATTAAAATTTACACCCTTTTTTGTTGTATATCCCTTAATAAATTATTATAGCTATTATTACTGTTAAAAGCTTTGTTTTTAACCTTCATTCTAACAATATAAGTGAATTATACATCACCATTACAGTATCAGAGTATTCTGTATTTGTGTACTTACTTTGACCAGTGAGTTTTATACTTTCATATATTTTTGTGTTACTAGTTGATATCCTTTTCTTTCAGACTGAATAACTCTCTTTAGCATTTTCTGTAAGACAGGTCTGGTAGCAGTGAATCCCTTATTTATTGTTTGTCTAGGGAAATCTTTATATCTACTTCATTTCTAAGGAATAGCATTGCAGAGTATAGTATTCTTGGTTAGAAGATTTTTTTCTTATTTTATATCAACACTTTGAATAGGTGACTACTGAGAAGTCTACTGCCAGGCATATTAGCAGTCCTATATCTGTAATTTGCTTCTTTTTCCTTGTTACTTTTAGAAAGTTCTCTTGATTTTTGATGATTTGAATATACTATGTCTTGTTGTAGTCATACTTGAATTGATTCTGATTGGAGAGTTCTGACCTTCCTGTACCTGGATATTTTTAACTTTCTCCAAATTTGGAAAGTTTTCTGCTATTATTTCTTTTTTTTTTTTAATCTTCTTTTTTTTTTTTTATTATACTTTAGGTTTTAGGGTACGTGTGCACAATGTGCAGGTTTGTTACATATGTATCCATGTGCCATGTTGATTTCCTGCACCCATTAGCTCGTCATTTAGCATTAGGTATATCTCCTAATGCTGTCCCCGCCCCCCCCCCCCCCCCCACCCCACAACAGTACCCGGAATGTGATGTTCCCCTTCCTGTGTCCATGAGTTCTCATTGTTCAATTCCCACCTATGAGTGAGAACATGCGGTGTTTGGTTTTTTGTCCTTGCGATAGTTTACTGAGAATGATGTTTTCCAGTTTCATCCATGTCCCTACAAAGGACACAAACTCATCATTTTTTATGGCTGCATAGTATTCCATGGTGTATATGTGCCACATTTTCTTAATCCAGTCTATTGTTGTTGGACATTTGGGTTGGTTCCAAGTCTTTGCTATTGTGAATAGTGCCGCAATAAACATACGTGTGCATGTGTCTTTATAGCAGCATGATTTATAGTCCTTTGGGTATATACCCAGTAATGGGATGGCTGGGTCAAATGGTATTTCTAGTTCTAGATCCCTGAGGAATCGCCACACTGACTTCCACAATGGTTGAACTAGTTTACAGTCCCACCAACAGTGTAAAAGTGTTCCTATTTCTCCACATCCTCTCCAGCACCTGTTGTTTCCTGATTTTTTAATGATGGCCATTCTAACTGGTGTGAGATGGTATCTCACTGTGGTTTTGATTTGCATTTCTCTGATGGCCAGTGATGATGAGCATTTCTTCATGTGTTTTCTGGCTGCATAAATGTCTTCTTTTGAGAAGTGTCTGTTCATGTCCTTTGCCCACTTTTTGATGGGGTTGTTTGTTTTTTTCTTGTAAATTTGTTTGAGTTCATTGTAGATTCTGGATATTAGCCCTTTGTCAGATGAGTAGGTTGCAAAAATTTTCTCCCATTCTGTAGGTTGCCTGTTCACTCTGATGGTAGTTTCTTTTGCTGTGCAGAAGCTCTTTAGTTTAATGAGATCCCATTTGTCAATTTTGGCTTTTGTTGCCATTGCTTTTGGTGTTTTAGACATGAAGTCCTTGCCCATGCTATTATTTCTTTAAATAAGCTTTTCACCCTTTACCACTTTCTTTTTCTTCTTTGAACTCCTATAACTTGAATATTAGCTCTTTGATGCTTTCCTATAAATCCCATAAGCTTTCTTTATTCCTTTTTATGCTTTTCCTTTTTCCTCCTCTAACTATATTTTCAAATAATCTGTCTTTTAGTTAACAGATTTATTCTGCTTGATCAATTCTGCTGTTTATGCTATTACATTTTTACTTCATTTATTGTATTTTTAGCACCAGAATTTTCTTTTTTTTTTTAATTTCAGTCTATTTAATTTCTAATTTTTGTCACTAATTGTTTTCCTTATTTCATTGAATTATTTCTCATATTTTCTAGACATTTGCTAAGCTTCCTTAATTATTTTGAATTCATTGTCAGTAAGTTTATACATACCTATTTTGGGGGCTCAGATACTGTGGGATTTTTGTGTTGTTTTGGTGTTATTATATCTTTTGGGTTTTTCATATTGTTTATTTTGTTGTTGCTTTAAGTTGATGTCTGCACATTTGGTAGAGCAATCACCTCTTGTAGACTTTACAGCGTAGGTTTTCTGTGGAAATGTCTTTCTGTGGGGGTATGCAAGGACACTTACTTGGTGAGATGAGGTGGTTTTGGCACCAATGAAGGTGCCAGCTGTTAGTCTCTGTGCAGCACTGATAATGTTGATGTTGATAAAGGTTGGAAAGTGGCTGATGTTATGAATGTCAGCAATGGCAGTGACGGGTTTTAAGGTCTTTGGTGGCCATACCTGCTAAGATTGCCAGAATCTCTCTTGGCACTGAATCTGGCCTGTTGGCTTGCTTGCAGTGGTGGTTGCACTGGTGTTTGATAAGTGATGTCGATGGAGTAGCCATGGAGCTGAGGCCTGAAGCATGGGCACATGTAGAAGGAGTACATCTCTGGAATTGGGGCAGTATTTACTCTGGTGTCCTGAGCACAGACAACCCTAATGCTGAGTTGATAATAGTATGTATGGTAGAGATATTTGTGAAGTAACCAGGTAGCTAAGAATGGAAACACAGGCATGAGCAAAGTTAGAGTAGCTCTGTAGTCAGGGTATGGTCTAGCTCTCTATAGTGGCTGAGCCAATGGCTGGAACATGGGTACACGCAGCAAGGGCTTGGCTTGGGGGCTGTAGTATAAATCAGCTTACTATGGTGTTGGCTTTGGTGTCTGCAACATGAGTGATCCCGGTGTAGTCACAGAGCCAAGGTGTGTGTGTGAGCATTTGTGGAGTACCCACAGCTCTGTGGTTGCACATGTGCAGAATTGGGAGAGGTGGTAACTCCTTTCCCCTAATTAATGAACATCATCCACCTACTGGGGGCATAGGGTTCAGCTACATCTCCCCCTCTTGGTTTCCCTGCCAGGAGTGACTCTCGGTTACCTAGGTGGAAAGAGATGCCAGTGTTCTCTGTGAAGCATGCTGTTGAAGACTACAGTGGCTTCCACTTCCTGGCTGATGCTGACAGCCTCTCCCTTTCTTTTTTGCTCCTGGCTACCTCCTGCTGTCTCAGGTATGTTGGTGTTACCAGTAATTCTTTCTATATGAATATTCTTTGAGGTTTTTTTTTCTACATTGTATTGCTATAGGTTTTTAATGGGTCCTGTAGCTCTCTCTGGGCTATTTTGCATTGTGAATAGCTGTCTATAGCTGTTTTTCTTGGGAGAGGATATAAGATGATATCTCCGATTCTGCCATCTTGGTCCAATCATCTACTTCAACATTTGAATTAACAAAACACCACAACCTCAATTATAACAAAATTTGTCATTTCTGTCAGAGTGACAGTGGTATCACAATTTTCACTATAAATCCTCTTTTCTATGGCTTATGTCTTATATTAATTTATATGAGGATGAAAGTTCGCATTAAAAGTGGTTCAGCTCATATAAAAATTCCTTTCAAAATTAAAAAAAAGTTGTATTTTCCACCAAGCAATCAACTAAACCATAATTTGTCTAAAAGGCTAACTACATTTCTGGCTGAAACAGAAAGTTATTGTGAACAATAAAATTTTACCAGCAGTTAGCCTTTTTTTCTCAGAATAGTTTCTATTGACATTTAAAAGTATTAATGCAATAGCTATTTTATCCTCAAGTACATTGCCTCTAAATAGTTATATTAGTTTTTTACCAATTATTATTCCAGTAATAAACTGACCAGTTACTTATTCTTTTCTAATATTTAAGCTGCTGTTATAGCTGTTTAAATAAATTAATTTGAGGGTTGGATATATATCTTCTTTGCATAATCATAACACTCTCTATACCATATTATGTACACCATAAATTGAGTTGATTAAAAATGTCACGTCCCTGCATGTATGAAAAAGAGATTTAAAAATGAAACGATTCTAAAATTATGGATTTTTCTAGAAACATGAAAAGTTGAGAATGAAATGATAAAAAAGGAAGTAGGGTCTTTCGAGTACCATTCAACATTACCAAAACTGTGTAAAAAGTAGACATTAAAGGAGAGTCTTGAATAATCTTTAACATAAGCTCCTTTATTTTCTTAATACATGCAAATTCCTGAGCCCTTTCCCCAGGATTTATGGTTCACAAGTTTTGGTGTGGGTTTCAGTAATTTGCATTTAATAAATGCCTCAGTTGACCTCAAGTAATTTTGATGCAAGTAAACTAGTTTTCACACATTGCAGAAAAATCATGCTTCATTGTCCACTAGTTATGTGTGAGTTTTAAAATTAAAGTTTTTATTAATTATAAAAAAAATTATCCTGACCTGCAATAGCATCCCTAGTAACTCTAATGCTTTGCTTCGTTTGTCTTTTTTGTTTTGTTTTTGAGATAGGGTCTCACTCTCTTGCTCAGGCTGGAGTGCAGTGGTGCAATCTTAGCTCACCGCAACCTCTGCCTCAAGCAATCCTCCCATTTTAGCCTCCTGAGTAACTGAGACTACAGGAACATGCCACCATGCCTGGCTATTTTTTTTTTTTTTTTTTGTATTTTTGGTAGAAATGAGGTTTTGTCATGTTGCCCAGAATGATCTCAAACTCCTGAGCTCAAGCAGTATGACTCAGGTTCCCAAAGTGCTGAGATTACAGGTGTGAGCCACCATGACTAGCCATCTTTTGTCTTTATATACTTATTACTACTTGACATAATATTATATACATTTTCAGATTTTATTCTTTATTACCATAAACCTTATGAGGGCAGGAACTTCACCAGTGTTTGTCACTTCTTTTCCTTCCTCTGTATTTGAAATGGATATGGTAGACTTGAAATGGAGTAGAAATTAATTCACTGAGGTTGTTTCAGTATGCATTTTTTTTTTTTAAATTATACTTTAAGTGCTGGGATACATGTGCAGAACGTGCAGGTTTATTGCATAGGTATACACGTGCCATGGTGGTTTGCTGCACCCATCAACCCATCATCTACATTAGTTATTTCTCCTAATGCTATCCCTCTCCTAGCCCTCTACCCCATCACCAACAGGCCCTGGTGTGTGATGGTACCCTCCCTGTGTCCATGTGTTTTCATTGTTCAACTCCCACTTATGAGTGAGAACATGTGGTGTTTGGTTTTCTGTTCCTGTGTCAGTTTGCTGAGAATGATGGTTTCCAGCTTCATCTATGTCCCTGCTAAGGGCATGAACTCATCCTTTTTAATGGCTGCATAGTATTCCATGGTGTATATATGCCACATTTTCTTTATACAGTCTATCATTGATGGGCATTTGGGTTGGTTCCAAGTCTTTGCTATTGTGAACAGTGCTGCAATAAACATACATGTGCATGTGTCTTTATAGTAGAATTACTTATAATTTTTTGGGTATATACTCAATAATGGGATTGCAAGGTCAAATGGTATTTCTGGTTCTAGGTCCTTGAGGAATTGCCACACTGTCTTCCACAGTGGTTGAGCTAATTTACACACCTACCAACAGTGTAAAAGCATTCCTATTTCTCCACATGCTCTCCAGCATCTGTTGTTTCCTGACTTTCTAATGATCGCCATTCTAACTGATGTGAGATGGTATCTCTTTGTGGTTTTGATTGGCGTTTCTCTAATGACCAGTGATGATGAGCTTTTTTTCATATGTTTGTTGGCCACATAAATGTCTTCTTTCGAGAAGTGTCTGTTCATATCCTTCACCCACTTTTTGTTGGAGTTGCTTGTTTTTTTCTTGTAAATGTTCCTTGTAGATTTAAGTTCCTTGTAGATTCTGGATAGTAGCCCTTTGTCAGATAGATAGACTGCAAAAATTTTCTCCCATTCTGTAGGTTGCCTGTTCACTCAGCCCCACATCTCCTTAAGCTGATAATTAACTTCTTCAAAGTCTTAGGATACAAAATCACTGTGCAAAAATCACAAGCATTCCTACATACCAATAATAGACAAACAGAGAGCAATATTCTTTACTATTCCAAGAGTGAGATGAAATAAGTGCAAATACTAAAAGTTGTTGCTTACAGAAGGTGGAATTGAGTGCTTTATTCTGTTTTTTTTAAAAATACTTTTCCATTTTTTATGAATTTTATATATTGAACCTATAGTAGTTTATAATCAGCATGTTACATTTAAAACTTATTTTATTTTATCATGCAGTGTAGATTTTAGCTCTTTCATTGTGTTATGCAGTGCCAACTCCAGTTGAATAAGATAATAGGCACCAGGTACATTTAAAAGTTCTCTAAAATTACACAGAAGAGAGAATCACAAATGGTCTTTTAAGTCACCACAAGGGAATTTATACAAAAGTGTAAGGTTTTGCATATAATTAATATAAGGTTTTACAGAGAAGATGTTTTATGGGATAAGAAAAAGAGTGAGCAACAAAGAAAATATCTTAAAAATTCAACTTTAGTTTTCTTCATGAGGTCTACATTCCAAAAACAGAGTGACTCTTAGAAAGAAGTTCTTTTTTGTGGGTATTTAAAGTTAACTTAAATACATCTCTCACCTTCATCTCCAGCACTCACATTTGTACTCAATATTTAACTGATTATACCCAGGCATAATTTCTAGATGCATACTGTGTATAATGTTGCTGTTCTCACTCTCAATGCATGATTCACAGGGAGGTAAGAGTACTGTTTTCTGCATTTGGGGACCTATGTGGTTTATCCAACTATGCATAATGCATAATCTGCCACTTTGTAGAGAGATAAGGTGTATGCTGTACTGGTTGCTCTTTTGAAATACAGCAATCACTAAAATTATTATTTTTATTTTCTATAAAATTAGTTAAATATACGAATGATATTATGTATAAGCATGTATAACACAAATGCCATTACAAAGATCCAAACACATTTATATAATTTTTTTTCAAATTAGCTGATCAGGAGTTGTAATAAGACATTGTTTTTAATTTTCAGTATATTTAACAGTCAGAGATATTTAAAAAGTAGAAATTCAATTAAAAGTAATTAGGCTGGCTTTGTTTTTAGTTACTAGTTTAGTGTGATAGTTAACATTTTTAGGAGAAAATGGATATAAAATGAAATCTTTTTTCCTTCATTAAGGAATCTGACACTTGAAAAGATTAACTGTGTAAATAATTCATATGGGGATATGAGGGATTAACTAAAATATATAATTTTAAAGAAAAAGGAAAAAATAGAAAGAGCAACAGAACCTCCAATTTTGGTGAGCAGTATGTAGGTTGTATGAAAGGAAAAATACAAACCAGGGGTTGAGGTGACTGGGATTCAGATGTGTCTTTTCTATTCTTTGGGTGGCTGACCGTAGGAAAACTACCAAACCTTTTTAAGTCTCACTTTAAAACACGAAAAATCTAGTAATTAGACTGATCTTGTAAATTAAAAAATCAGTTTACCCCCTATGAAATTTTCTCTTACACTTTGTATGATTATATGTCAGGCATTCTGTTTACTGTAACTACTATGCCTTCTACCAAACTGCTTTTACACTTCTACCAAGGATGTACAAGGGTTCCAATCTCCCCATATCCTCAACATTTGTAATCTTTTATTTATATTTTTTTGTAGCAGACATACTATATCTCCTTGTAGCTTTGATTTGTCTCTCTCTGACACTTAATTGAGCATATCTTCATATACATCTTGTCAGTGTGTGTCTTTGTTGGGGAAATATCTGTTCAAATCCTCTGGCCATTTTTCAATTGGGTTATTGTTTGTCTATTTGAAATTGCAGTGGTCTCATATATTTTTAGAAATTAATCCCTTATCAGTTATATGGTTTCCAAATATTTTCTCCCATTCTGTAAAATGACTTGGTTCTGTAGAATGCTTCCTTTGCTGTGCAGATGCTTTTTTGTCTTATGTAGTCTGATATGTCTATTTTTCCTTTTGTGGCCTGCTTTTAGTGTCGTATCCAAAAAGTTTATTGCAAAGACCAGTGTAAAAAAGTTTTCCTCTATGCTTTCTCCTAGGGGTTTCAGGCTTTACATTTAAGTCTTTATTGTCTCTAAAGAAAAGATCTTGAAAGTATCTTAAAATGGCTTGAAAAGCTCTAGTTATGAACTAACTTTTTAGAAGCCTATGTGACATTAGATCAGAAACATACTGATTATGTTTATCCTAAAATGCTTAACGGTTTAAGGATTAATGGGCAAAGAGATAGGAAACACAGGTTAGACATTTCCAAAGGCAATAGTTTTGAGTTTAGGTCTTTAATCCATTTTGAGTTTATTTTTGTATATGGTGTGTGGTAGGGGTTCAATTTTACTTTTTGATTTTCTTTTCATGTGGATATGCAGCTTTTCTAACACCATTTGCTGAAGAAACCATCCTTTTCCATTGCAAATTCTTGGCACCTTTTCAAAGATCAGTTAGCTATATATATATATAGCTAATGGTTTGAAGTAATGTAGCTTTTTAATATATTTTAAAATCAGAAAGTGGTTTGCCTCTAGACTTGTCCTTCTTGCTCAACATTGCTTCGGCTACTCAAGATCTTCTGTAATTCCACATTAATTTTAGAATTGTCTTGTGTATTTCTGTTAAAAGTGCCATTGGGATTTTGATGGACAGTGTATTGAATCTGTAGATAGTTTTTGGTATTATGGACATTTTAACAAGAATAAATCTTTCAGTCCATGAACATAGGATGTTTTTTTCAATTATTTGTGTTTGTTTAATTTCTGCAAATTAATAAAATCAAGAATGAGAAAGGAGACATTATGAGTGATACCACAGAAATAAAACAAATTATGAGAGACTACTATGAACAATTACAAGCCAACAAATTGAATAACCTAGAAGAAATGAATATAGTCCTAGATACATACATCCTCCTAAGACTGAATCATGGATAAAAAAAATCTAATAGAAGCAATAAGTAAGGGGACTGAATCAGTAGTTTTAAAACTCCCAACAAAGAAAAGCCCAGGACCAGACTGATGGCTTCACTATTGCATTCCTCCAAGCATTTAAAGAATTAACACCAATTCTTCTCAATCTATTTAAAAAAATTGAAGAGGAGAGAATACTTCCAAACTCATTCTATGAGTCCAGCATTACCTTGGCACCAAAGCTATGCAAGGACACTACAAGGAAAGAAAACTACATTTCAATATCCCTGATAAACGTATGTGCAAAGATCCTCAACAAAATACTAGCAAACCAAATTCAACAGCATATTCAAAGAACCATACACCAAGATGAAGTGGAATTGATCCCTGGGATACAATTGATGTAGGATTTTTTGCTCCTTAGTTCAGCTAAATCTGGCTTCTTGTCTCATGACCAGGAAAAATTAGGCATGTGGACACACTGAAAGGTGAGGACAGAATTTATTAAGCAAAAGGAAACCTCTCAACAAAAAGAGGGGTCCTGCATGCAGGTTGCCACCTCACAAATTGAATACCAGGCCACCACACATGAGATGATGAGGCCTGGCTCCTCCCCTGCATAAGGCATGAATTTCTGGTGGCTCCACCCCATTCTTCCAGTGTGCATGCGGGTCTCTAGTCTGAGCCATTTCACATTGATTTATTTTCCTTACTGCGCGTGTGTTAAGGGAAGGAGTTTTTTACCATGGGCGTATTAAGGCAAGCTTCCTGTGCACAATGACCTGGATGGGGAGAGGTTCTGTGGGACCCTTCCCTATTTGTCTAGGCATTTGGCTGTTTCCTGTCTCTATCACAAGGATGGTTTAACATATGCAAGTCAATAAATATGATACATCACATTAAAATAATGAAGAATGAAAATCACATGATCGCCTCGATAAATGCAGAAAAATCATTTAACAATATTTAATACCTTTTCATGAAAAACACTCAACAAACTAGGTATAGAAGGAATGTACTTTAACACACTAAAGGACATACATGACAAGTTGACAGCTAACATCATAATCAAAGGTAAAAAAATTAAAGCTTTTTCTATAAGATCAGGAATAAGACAGGGATGCCCACTCTCATCACTTCTATTTAATGTAATATTGAAAGTCCTAGACAGAGTAATTGGGCAACAAAAAAAGAAAGGAATCCAAGTCCAAATGAAAAGAAGTAGAATTATCTCTGTTTGCAGATGACATAATCTTATATGTGAAAAACCCAATGACTTCACCAAAAAAGACATTAGAACTAACAATCAAATTTGGTAAAGATGTGGGAAACAAAGTCAACATATGAAATCCAGTTGGATTTCCACATATTATAAGGGAACCATTTGGAAAGGAAATTAATAAAACAATCCTATTTATAAAAGCATTAGCAAGATGCTCATATCCATTTTTAAGCCTGCATTACCTCTGGCCTGCTCTCTAGTGTATTCTGACAAATAGTCTTACTGCTTGAGATCATGTAAACAACACAGCTTCTGAGAAGTCTTTCTTCCTTGCCTCTACATGGAACAAAACATTCCTCTCCAGATCTCTTTAAGTTTGATTGTGAGTCTATTATATTGTGTTTAAAATCTCCTCATCTCTTTGGGCTGACAGGAAATATTTAATCTCCATCACTAGTAGACACTGTCCCCTTGGGCTGTGTCTTCCCACCAAAACCAGAGGAAGATACTTGGAGTCACTGCTTCTGAGACATCTGTTGTTTGAGTATTTATCAATATTTCAGGTCTTAAAGTTAGTTCTCATGAGTTTCTGCTCTTCTTGGGTCACCAGTGAGTTTGGCAAGGCTGAGAGGAGGGATTGCACTAAGGAGGCAAACTAGTAATACTCAAAATTTTTAATTGCTTGATGACTAATAATGGCAATAGTGATAGTAGTATATTAAAGTATGAAGACTATATAGTATAGGAAAAATCAATAAAACTAAATATGTTTAAATTAAAACATATTAGAAATATCAGACAAAATGTCAATCTAGCAAAAATATATGTTAAACATATGCCTTAGTTCTGGCTGCTAAAACAAAGTACCATGGACTGGGTGTCTTATAAACAACAGAATTTTATTGCTCAGAATTCTGGAGGCTAGAAGTCTGAGATCATGTTGCCAGTGTTGTCAGGTTCTGGTGAAGACCTTCTCCAGGATAGCATTGTGTCCTCAACGTGGCTGAAAGCTGGGGCACTCTGCAATCTCTTTTATAGGGGCAGTAATCCCATTCAGGAAGGCTCCACCCTCACAAATTTAGTTACCTCCTAGTACCATCATATTGAGGGTTAGGACCTCAATACATGAATTTTGAGGGACACAATCATTTAGTCTGTGACAAAATAACATCATAAAATGTTAAAATTAATATAATAAACGTTATCCAAAAAAAGTGCTTTATAAAACTGAAGAAAATTTAATTTCCTGTGATTATTAAAAGTTAAATAATGCAATGTAATTTCTTTGTAAAACTGGGATCCTCCAGAAAAGTGAATCGATGTGATGACTACTGAGCTGAATATACTTCTATATAAGAGTTTCCATCTGTTGGAAATGTATTTCCAACAGTGGGAAAAGGTTTAGTAGACATTTATGAACTAACTCCAAGTAGTTCCCCATGAGTTCCTCATCTTTAAATAATCATCAGAAGTACAATTAATAACACTGTAGACATTTTCCAACACCTGCCCCATAATACAATGCAGAGTGTCAATTTGATACTATGATATTTATATTTCACTTGTTCAAAGGTCTTTAAAATACAGTAATAACTGTGTTTAAAGTAGGAGAAATTTTACAAAGATAGAATGTAGTTATTGAAATGTGTACAAGGCAGATCTGTCTAAGCTTGTAGACAGCACTTTGTGGTGTCTTTTTTTGCACATATTGATGAGCTACAACATTGATTTCGTTATCAAGATATACAAGACTAAAATATCAGGTTCTTTTAAACACAGAAATTATAACATTGCATTAAGAAGTATTAAGTGTTTTCATACATAATACTTGTTATTCTAGTTGCTGCTTAGAGATGCTGTGCATTAGCTTCAGCTGTCCTAGAGACACCAAGTTCTGACTATACTTCCGCGTAATAAACTCTAGACAGTGCTCAGGTTCCCAGCCTTCAAACCCCTTTTCTGTCTGATGAAATATCTCTTTTCTATATCCCTTCTTGCTCTGGGATTCCTGGCATTAGGTCTTCAATGAACTTAAGATTTCACTAAAATATAGTTTTCTACATGCAAAAAGCCACAAACAAGAAAATTATAAGGGTCTAGTAATATGCTTGGAATGCAGGAAAGGGAAAAAGTTCAGTGAACCAAACACATGCTAATATTTCAACGAGATAGCTAGCCTAAGAGAAACAAACTTGTCATTTAGGTCAATGTTGTATTAGTTTCATTTTTTATTGAAATCTATATTGCTGTATACATTAATGAATTTTTTATTTTGAAATATGTAGTCTAACTCAACTTTTAGTGCTAAAATAATGACTACGGAGATAGCTATTACTATATTATTCTTCTCTATAAGTTTATATTTAGAAAGAAATAAGTTAATGTAAATAAATATAATTCTCTGAAAATAAACTGTTACTACAATAACTTCATAAAGATAAATAAATCTGTGCCAAAAATTTGTCTTTGTGCAAATCACCACTTTTCTCATCTGTGAAGTAGGTCCTAAAGTTTTCTCAGCGAACAAAGTATTTTCTGTTTTTAATATTGTGAGAATATCACATAACCTCGGCAGAGGCTGTGTTCTCCATGAAACTATCCTAACAAGTAATGCCCAACTCCCTCTCCCTATTTCTAAAGGATTTTGTGAATACAAGTTGTGTCTATTAAGAAATAGTTAAGGGATAGTTATTTGTTAAATGAGTACATGAATGGATAAGTTTATGCCTCAATAGGTTGATTTATAGTTTCCTTTTATGTGACCACAAATTATCTTCACCCTATGGTAACATAGACTGACAATGATATTATTCACTTTGTATACATCAGGATAGGAGACTTGGAGAGATCAAGTGATTTTCTTAAAGAGGCATTGATTTATTGGCAGTGCTGAGAATACCATCTAGGTTTTTCTGCCTTCATGTTTAGAGTTTTGCTATCAGGCAGTATGGTTTGCCAGTGGGCAGTGATAATCGTGCCTCAAAGGACCATAACCTTGCTGCCATCTCTCCATCATAAATCTATTCTGACTCAGCTACTGGCATCAGTGATTGAACCTCTTACTATATACATGAGCGAGCTTATAAATACACATGGTCGAGGGAAGTAGAGAACATCCTTGGTCTTTGGAATAAAAGACTTAAACTTGATTCTAGATGTCAGTATTTACTGATTATTTAGGCAGACTACTCAACTCTACATCAGAGTAACAACACTACATTATTACAGAATAATTTTGAGATTAAATATCATAATTGCATTAGAAGACACTTAGCTTACAGTAAACACACAATAAGGGTAATTTGATTAGAACACCTTAGTTTTATTTTCTAAATTCATCACCAGGGCTCACTTCTTTTAAGGTTTTCTCTTTATCACATAAGAGAAATCTATAAGCACATTTTCCAAAATTGTCTTCTCCACATGTTTCTGGGGTAGTCTGATCATAACTGGTGTCTAAATATTATTTGGATGGTGAAGCATTGACAATATTTGCTGAAAAACATTAACAACAAGCACAGATTTTCTTGGGAAAGGGAGAGTGTAATTTGCATGGGGGAACAATCTTGAGTATTTAGGGGTGAGACAGAGGATGTGATAGGAATACCACTGACCAAATATTTCAGATTCTGCCATCCTGTCACATTGTGGGATAACACTTTGAATTTGGGAGAGACCATGTGATTGGTTCTGACCAATGATTCATAAGCAGAAGTGACTTGTATCATGTAAAGGCCAAGCATTTAAATTGCTTCAGTGAGTTCTTTCCACTGTGTTGAAATTCCTGGCAATGATCAAAATATTAGCTATTCTGAAGCTTGGTTAGCTAACTAACTACAGGGAGCCCTGCAGGCTTTCAATGGGCATGAGCCACAAGCATGAGCAGGAAACAAACCTTAGCTGTTTGTGATAGACAAGATAATGTGTTTCCAATGATGTTCGCGTCCTAATCCCTGGAAGCTGTGAATATATTACTGTATACTGCCAAAAGGATTTTGCAGACGTGATTAAGAGAAGAATCTTTAAATGGAAATATTTTCTTGAATTATCTGGGTGGGCCCAATGTAATCAACGATTCTTAAAATGTTTATTGAAGTGGAGGTCAGGCTGATGTGACTGCTGGCTTTGAAGGTGTAGGAAGAGGCTACGAATGCAGGTAGTCTTTAGAAACTCAAAAAGGCAAAGAAAGTGTTTTTACCTAGAGCCTCCAGGAGGATTTTAACCCAGTGAAATCCATTTCATACTTTGGACATCCAGAACAATAAGATAAATTTGCATTGTTTAAGCCACTAATGTTATAGTAACTTGTTAGAGTAGTAACAGGAAACTAAGACAGTACACAGTTTTATGTCATTTGAGGTTCAAGGTAGTTTACTGTGGCAGCATGATCTAGCCTATCTTGACTGATAAAATCTGCCCTTACCTATTTTTTAATGGTCAGCACTAACATTAAGAAAATACACTTACAATTTCAATTGGTGGTTTTTCACCCCATCTTTATGGTTTTCCTTAGTTGCCCTCCTCCTACCTTTGAATCAGGGTATAGATAAATTTTAGATGTTATTATCATTAGTTATGTATTTTCTAGGACTTAATCTAAAATGAGGTATATGCTCTGAAAGAAAAATAAATCTTGGGACCCCAAAATCACTAAGCCAAAGAGAAAAGTCAAGCTGAGAACTGCTGAGGGCAAACCTGCCTCCCATTCTATTCCTAAAAAAGATAGCTACTAAGATAAAAAAAAAAAAAAAAAGCTACATACCTCCCTCACAAGGAATTTCCCTGTGGGCAAAGGACAGAACTCAAAGTCACCTCTCTGCTCACTGAGGTGAATGCATATCTGATTGCCTCCTTTGGAAAGGCTAATCAGAAACTCCAAATAATACAACCATTTGTCTCCTATCTACCTATCACCTGGAAGCCCCCTCCCTGCTTCAAGTTGTCCCACCTTTCCAGATGGAACCAATGTACATCTTACATATATTAATTGATGTCTCATGTCTCCCTAAAATGTGTAAAACCAAGCTGTGTCCTAACCACCTTGGGCACATCGTCTTCTCCCGAGGCTGTGTCATGGGGCGCGCCCTTACCTTTGGCAAAATAAACTTCCTAAATTGATTGAGACCTGTCTCAGATATTTGGGGTTCACAATATATACCACAATGAAATAGTATGCAATATAATGAATACTATTGAATTACAACAGGATAATATTCAGCCTTAAAAATGAAAAGAATCCTGCCATTTGCAACAACACGGATAAACTTGGAAGACATTATGCTAAGTAAAATAAGCCTGACACAGAAGGACAAATACGTGATACCACTGAGAAAAGAAAAATAGCTCAGAGCAGTCTGAATTTTGTGAAGTATGTTAACATTTATCCAGTTCAGAGAGACATGAGTATGGAACTTCAGTCATGTCCCCCATCCCCATGCCCCAGGGATAGTTGTTTAAAGACCATTGCCTCATTCATTATCTTCATGATCATGACATTTGTGATACAGAGAAAAATGTAAAATCGATTAATAGCTTATGTTATTTTAATGTAATTCTTGGTTAAAAAACAAAAACTTAGGAATGGTTTCTCCTTTTCCTTTAAAAACCCATTCATAATCAGAGCATATATTCAGGACAACTTGAATCTATGCCCCTGGGTGGCTGTCCCCAAACTTGGCCCAAATAAACTCTCTACTTAAGTTTACATGAATTTTTTCCCCCTTTAGTTCAATATTACTTATGTGATTAATCTAAAATAATCAGACTCATAGAATCAAATAGTAGAATGAAGGTTGCCAAGGACTAGAGGGAGAGGAAAATAGAGTGGCATTAATCAAAGGGTACAAAGTTTTCATCATACACAATAAATAAGCCCTAGAGATCCACTGTACAGCATAACACCTATAGTTGATGATACAGAATTTTATACTTAAAAATGTTCTAGGAGTAGATCTTATGTTAAGTGTTCTTATCACAAAAAATAAAGAAGGTATGAGGAAACTTTTGGAAGTGATGATAGGTTTATGGCATAGAATGTGATGAGGGTTTTATGGGGGATTACTTATCTCCAAACTCATCAAGTTGTACACATCAAATATGTACAGCTTTTCGTATGTCAATTATAGCTCAGTGAAGTGGTTAAAAATGTTATCTTAAAAACTCAGTTTTGTTCTTGCTCTTTATTGGTTTGTGAGAGATAACATAAATTTTTATGCTTCTAGATAAGATGAAAAGATATAACTCATACATACTATGCAGGAGATAAACCAACAGTCACTTTATTAACAAGTTTATTTGGTGACCATATATTCTTCCTTCAAGAAGATGAAAGTGGTAAACCTTCAGGGAAATTGTAATATTGAGATCAATGTAAAATTTCACTGAAGAACTCAGGTACAAAATGTGACACATAAAAAGGGATTAGAAGCTGAGCTATTGTGAAGAGATGAAGATGAAGAAATATTTTCAGAATGTGTTTCTTATGTGAACTTCTGTGTGGAATCCAGAAGGGAGTATGTTGATGCAGAAGCTAGAAACAAAAAAGAAAGGAAAAAAAAAAAAAAAAGCACTATTTTCTGATATTCAAGCATTTCTCTCTAAATAACCCAAACCCAGAGCTGAGTGTGAGACAAGTATATTTGAAAAAAATAGCACTTAGACCCAGAATCAAATAAAATAACTGATACCTTTTTTAATGTAAGAATGTAGGGAATAAATATTAAGGATAATGACTAGGAGGGCATGGATTCTAATTTTGTTTTTTTTGAAACGTAGTCTCACTCTGCTGCCCAGGCTAGAGTGCGGTGGCATGGTCTTTGCTCTCTGTAGCCTCCGCCTCTGTGGTTCAAGTGATTCTCCTGCCTCAGCCATCCCAGTAGCTGTGATTACAGGCGTGTGCTACCACACCCAGCTAATTTTTGTATTTTTAGTAGAGATGGGATTTTGCCATGTTGCCCAGGCTAGTCTCAAACTCCTGAGCTTGAGAGATCTGCTCGCCTCCGCCTCCCAAAGTGCTGGGATTACAGGCGTGAGCCATGGAGCCTGCCCAGATTTTTATCTGACATCTTCATAAATGTTTTTTTTCTCTTCTCTTTCTTTTACCTACACATGGCACACATACATTTCTAAGTGCACACACATGCACACACACATATTATATATATGCAAATATGTCAAATATGCAAACCCACATTTGCATATTTGATTATTTTTCTGGATATCTAGGAACACCTGTTCTAAGTAATCTTTTCTGAAAGTGTGCAGGGAAGAGAGGAAAGAAAATTTCTCTGTGGCTCCCCAGAAATGCCCCACAGAAGTTCCCCTTAGGGGCCACTGTCAAGGAGTGTTTCTAGGAGTGTGAGAAATGCCCATTCTTTTCACCCCTCCCCTCAGTTCCAATCACAGGGAGAGAACTTCTCTGCACTGTCTCAACATATTTTCTGTCTGGCAGTTATGAAAGCTTCCTGTCCAGATTGACATTCTACAGTCTCAGTACATCTGGTGGGTGGGAAATATCTTGATATCTTGTCAGTTAATATTTTATGCCAACGTACATCTTACAAATGAATGTCTTACTTCTAGCAGCATCTAGTTTTAGTATAATCTTATACATCATCCATCCTTCTCTGTGCAGGAATATGTTCGGAAAAATATTGCAGTTCAAATTCTCCTTTAAACTACAATGTTTTCTGTTAACTTTCTACATTAACACCATTTTGCACAAATATACAAAATTGTCCAAGTTCTGCATGCCAGAATTCTTTAGTCATTGATTTGTTGCCTATAAAATAATATTCAACTTATTGCTTCAGCAATCATTATAATAAAAGTTATACTTTTTATTGTAGAGAGAACAGTTAACATGCGATCTACTCCATTAAATGTTGAAGTGCACAATGTAGTATTGTTAACTATAGGAAGGCTTCTGCTATTTTAACACAGACCAAAGCCTACATAACTCAGCTACTCAAGGAAAACTGTCCTGTGGCCTCTTTGGGCGCAGTGTAGATTACATTTCCTCCTCTGTGTTTTCAAAAAACTTTGGCATATTTATATTACTACAGTATTCATATTCTTCATACTAGACTTTGTCTTTAAAACAACACACTATTTCAGCAACTCCAGGCGTGTGTTCATACGTGTTTAGCAACCAATTCTCCCCTGCCCAATAAAAGGTATATGCACATATATATTTACATAGGTTTCTTATGAATTTTGCTAACATAAAGTTTGTGTGGCATACAATACGATATACTACATACAATGTATGCAATAATACATAAGTATTCAACATTCCATATTTTAAATCCAATGTAGTCAATTGATACTCACATAATGTTTTTGTTGATATTTTTTCTAAAATATTATGCCCACAGTAAACTTATCACTGCAACTAATGGGTGAGTATAGTTAAAATATAAATGTTAATTGATACTTTCATTTATGTCAATGAGTCAGATGAAAGTGAAATGACAAACACAAAAAACATGTTTGGGGACTTCATTTGTTAGTCACTGGTATGAGTGACTTTGTTAAGTTGCATAATAGTTCTCAAACACTGGAGTATTATTTACTCTAATTATTGTGCTATTGATGGCATAACAGCTACAGACAACACACTTTTAAGTTAAATCTTCCTTATGAACATGTTCTCCATTATTTTCTTATGCCTTGACAGTCAACACGGCAGAAACTCAAACCCTGATTTGCAGCATTTGCTGATATCTGTGGTGTAAATACTCTTACCAGGGCCTACTCCAAGGTATTCACATGACAATACTGAGAACAGACCTGGGGAAAAATGCAGAGCAGCACACCTTTATACTGTATTTCCATTCCACAGATGCAATAGACATAAATAACAGCAAGAGCATAGATAACAGTAAAATGTAAACTAGGTAGAAAATAATGAGCTTTGAGTAATTATTATATTGAAAAAATAAAACTTATCTAATTGTAAATTTATATAATTGCATTTTAAATAATATCTCTATTTAACAAGTCGCTCTGAAAATGCTTGGAAATTTCACAATTGGTTCTTGCGTGCTGATATGTACTGGCTCCATTATAGCACCGACTGCTTCTCTGTCTTGTTCTTTCAGCATTTTGCATGTAGCAGGTGATCAGAAATATTTTTGTGGTGAAGAGCAAGTTGTAACTTTACCCAGTATGTTACACCAATATCCTGTTTTATGTACCAGTGACTGTTAAAAGCAGCATTACATTCTCTACTCAGTAGCCTTTCAGAACAAGTGAGTTTATTCTCTCTGTGTGCTTAAAGGACTGATATGTTTAGATCTTGTTTCGTACATGCTGATAATACTTTAAACTGATGAAATTTGTTTAATATCTTTTTGTTGTTTTCTTTTTTTCTTTTTTTTTTTAGACAAGAGTCTCACTCTGTCACCCTGGCTGGAATGCAGTGGCACAATCTCGGCTCACTGCAACCTCGGCTTCCTGGGTTTAAGTGATTCTCCTTCCTCAGCCTCCTGAGTAGCTGGGACTACAGGTGCGTGCCACCACGAGCGACTACCTTTTTGTATTTTTAGTAGAGACGGGGTTTCTTTTTTTTTAGATTATTATTATTTGAATGTTTTTTTCTAGGATTGATGTTCTCTTCCTTTCAAGTATCATAGGCCAATCTTTTTTTATCTTTATTTTTTAATTATAATTTAAGTTCTAGGGTACATGTGCACAACGTGCAGGTTTGTTATGTATGTATACGTGTGCCATGTTGGTGTGCTGCACCTGTTAACTTGTCATTTACATTAGGTATATCTCCTAATTCTTTCCCTCCCCGCTACTCCCACCCCACAACAGGCCCCAGTGTGTGATGTTCGCCTTCCTGTGTCCATGTGTTCTCATTGTTCAATTCCCACCTATGAGTGAGAACATACAGTGTTGGGTTTTTTTCTTCTTGCGATAGTTTGCTGAGAATGATGGTTTCCAGCTTCATCCATGTCCCTACAAAGGACATGAACTCATCCTGTTTTATGACTGCATAGTATTCCATGGTGTATATGTGCCACATTTTCTTAATCCAGTCTATCATTGATGGACATTTGGGTTTGTTCCAAGTCTTTGCTATTGTGAATAGTGCCGCAGTAAACATATGTGTGCGTGTGTCTTTATAGCAGCATGATTTATAATCCTTTGGGTATATGCCCAGTAATGGGATGGCTGGGTCAAATGGTATTTCTAGTTCCAGATCCTTGAGGAATTGCCACCCTGACTTCCACAATGGTTGAACTAGTTTACAGTCCCACCAACAGTGTAAAAGTGTTCCTATTTCTCCACATCCTCTCCAGCACCTGTTGTTTCCTGACTTTTTAATGATGGCCATTCTAACTGGTGTGACATGGTATCTCATTGTGGTTTTGATTTGCATTTCTCTGATGGCCAGTGATGATGAGCATATTTTCATGTGTCTGTTGGCTGCATAAATGTCTTCTTTCAAGAAGTGTCTGTTCATATCCTTCACCCACTTTTTGATGGGGTTGTTTGGTTTTTTCTTGTAAATTTGTTTGAGTTCATTGTAGATTCTGGATATTAGCCCTTTGTCAGATGAGTAGATTGCAAAAATTTTCTCCAATTCTGTAGCTTGCCTGTTCATTCTGATGATAGTTTATTTTGCTGTGCAGAACCTCTTTAGTTTAATTAGATACCATTTGTCAATTTTGGCTTTTGTTGCCATTGCTTTTGGTGTTTTAGACATGAAGTCCTTGCGCATGCCTATGTCCTGAATGGTACTGCCTAGGTTTTCTTCTAAGGTTTTTATGGTTTTAGGTAGAGATGGGGTTTCACCGTGTTAGCCAGAATGTTTTTCTCCCAAGAGCGATAACTTCTTCTTTCAGCTCTCAGGCTCCTCACAGGGGTTCCCTTCAGCTCTGCCTCCCAGGACTCTTAACCTAAGGCACAGTTACTAGTATTATTATTTTTTTGAGACAGGGTCTCGTCTGTCGCCTAGGCTGGAGTGCAATGGCACTATCTCAGCTCACTGCAACCTCTGCCTTCCAGGTTCAAGCAATCCTCCCGCCTCAGCCTGCAGAGTAGCTGGGACTACAGGTGACAGCCACCACAGCTAACTAATTTTTTTGTATTTTTTGTAGAGACAGAGTTTCACCATGTAAGCCAGGCTGGTCTCAAACTCCTGAGCTCATGATCTGCTCGCCTCAGCCTCCCAAAGTGCTGGGATTACAGGTGTGAGCCATCATACCAGGCCCTTTGTTACTATAATTATCATTAAAATAATTATTTATCCAACTTCACTTCAAAATTTAAATGTCAGGTTTGGCATTATGTCAGCACATACACCTTATTTCCAAATTAAATTTAACTGATCAGGTAAATAATAATAAATTAAATCCTAGCTATTGTATATCTTTAAACTGAAGACTTCTAGAAATAATAGCTAAGCCTCATGGGGAAATCTAGTACTGGGGATTCCTGCGCTGTGGCAGCCTTTGGAAGTAAAAATTGAGTGCCTGGAGGCACTGTAGTGCTCTGCTAACTCTACCATTCAGGGCTTTGCCCTTCACAGGTCCATGTCCATAAGATTCACAAGAATATTGATGTGAGCACCCATTGCATTGTGGGAAAGAGCCACAAAGAGACATGCTTAAGTAGAAAGCCACTTCAAGTTTTAAAAATATTTTTTCTTGAAAGAAGAAATTGAATAGGGTTAAGTATATCAAAACAAAAGCATAAAATTACATATTTTATATATTTATGCAAGAAATGATACCACATGTAGAAATTATATTGTAGAAATACTAAATATTATAACGAGAAATAATTTTTCAATGTTTAGGTTTATATAATGAGAAAGAGATATTCCAGAGGAATAAAGGTAAAAAGCACAAGGGTTAAAAGTGTGTGGGTGGGAAAAAGTGTGTGTGTGTGTTTAAGAGAGAGTAAGAGGTAGGAGAGAGAAAGATTCTGAGATTTTAGCAGGGCATTTTGGCTTTATTATGTATTTTCTTAAACTTCTCTCTTATTCTTTGCCTCTTGTTGCTTTCTCTTGCCCTCTTGACCTCCGAAGCCTACTTCCTTTTGACACCTCTCAATTATTCAGCTTACTTTCCTAGAGATTAAACAACCAAAAGTTTATGTGCCTCAGATGTAGAAACTTAAAATTGGCAGTTTTAAATGAGTCAATTTAAATACAGACATAAATTATGGTTATTGCCTTTGGGGTGTGTGTATGTGTGTTTGTGTGTTTGTGCGCGTGTGTGAAGGCACTAGTTTGGGATTTAGATAGATCTGGGTTCACAATTTGATTCCTTACATTTTCTAGTCATCCAAAATTGGTCAAGTGTCTTGAATTCTGAGAGTTTTAGTTTCCTTATGTTTAAAATAGGACCAATAATATCTAATCTAGAAGACCGTGGAGAATGTTAAATTAGATAATGTGTGATGTCCTTGACACATACTGTAAAGATTTAGCAATGGATTACTTTTGTCATTAACATTATTTTGTTACTGTGAATATAAGAACAGTTGCAAGTATTTAATTGCAAGTAATTAACATATTTTTATTACTGTTAATATAAGCACAGTTGCAAATTGTAAAAGAGATAAATCTAATCAAAGAGTCAATGAGTTACTCCCATTAGGTGTCATCCTTTTTCTTTTTTTAAACACAGATTCTAGGAAACAAAGGTGTCATCTTATAAAGTGAATGGTAAGCACTTGGACAGCCTTCAAATTGAAGTCAAAGTGCAGTTTCTTAAATATCAAATCTATCGAAAGAGAAGGTTGAACAGCACTGGAGAATAATCGTAGAAAATGTACTTTTTCAAGTTGAAAATCTTTTCAGACTCATGGTATTCTAAGGTCAGACATACTTCACTGGGATTTCAGTCCAGTGCAATCTAGAGAAACGTGACTTTTTTGTCTCTAAATACAGGAGTTAAGAAGAAATTACTTAGGCGTATAGTGAGGGTACAGAAGTCCTCAGTAAGCTTTTCTTTTAATGAAAAGCAGCCCCAAAGCATTTTCCTTTCTAAACAAGAGCAGCTTGTAAAATCAAGCTACAGACATAGATGCCATCAGTTGTGCCAATCATGTTCAAAATGGCAGCTCCATCTTCCCTTCTGTTTGTTAGCCACGTGTATAGTAAGGAGCAGGTAAGATGGCTCTGGTCAAGGGGAAAGTTCATTTGCACAATAAGATTTAGGTGGGGCCACCAGCCTTCCCTGCACTATGTAAATGTCATACCTGATCAAACCAATCTGTGAGTCCTATGTAAATCAGACACCTCCTCCTCAAACCTGACTATAAAATCAGGCACATCCTCCACTGGCCGGTCTTTTTCTCTCTCTCACTAAAGAGAGAGGAGTTTTCCTTTCTCTTTCTTTTGTCTATTAAACCTCCATTCCTACATTCCTTGTGTGTGTCTGTGTCTTAAATTTTCCTGGCAAGAGACGATGAACCTGGGTATTTACCCCAGACAATGTAGCTGCTTCATAAAGACAAGGTCTTGAAAGTTCTAAAAACTGTTTCGAAAAGCTCATTTGTCATGAACTCACTTTTTAGAAAAAAATACTTTAGTGACTTAAGTAACAACAAATCTGAAGCATACTGATTCCGTTTGCCTTGAAGTGCCTATCGGATTAAAGACTAACAGGCAGAGAGATAGGAAGACAGTTTAGACATTTTCGGAGGCAATACACTTAACCAATTGAATTGCTAAACAAATGAACCGAAAAACTTTGTTTCTGTCTTTTTCGGTCTGTGGTGCTATCACAAATTATAAGATGAAAGTAACTCTAACATTTGCTTTGTGTAGTTTCATTGCATTTTTTTATTTTAATTCTTTATATTATTAATTACGGAGACAAGGGGAAAATTTAATCAGACAATCATTTTCTCTTTCTACAGTTTTAATTATTTAGTTACACCTGCAATGTTTGACAATAAAAACCAATTTGAGATTTTGGTTTGATTATTAGGAATTTTTCCTGACCGTGTTTCTTATAACTTGGTACTCTTTTGCCTTTTTCTAATATGCAGTTGTATTTTCACTGTTTTAAGAACAAGCTTGGCCGGGCGCAGTGGCTCACGCTTGTAATCCCAGCACTTTGGGAGGCCGAGGCGGGCGGATCACGAGGTCAGGAGATGGAGACCACAGTGAAACCCCGTCTCTACTAAAAAATACAAAAAATTAGCCGGGCGTGGTGGCGGGCGCCTGTAGTCCCAGCTACTCGGAGAGGCTGAGGCAGGAGAATGGCGTGAACCCGGGAGGCGGAGCTTGCAGTGAGCCGAGATTGCGCCACTGCACTCCAGCCTGGGTGACAGAGCGAGACTCCGTCTCAAAAAAAAAAAAACAAAAAAAAAAGAACAAGCTTACCTTGGCTCTCTTTAGAATCACACATATCTATTCAGAGTAAAAAAAAAAAAAATTAAAATGCACATATTTAAATGTGTTATGAATAAAACGCTATTATGATAAAAATCTATTCATTAGCTAAGGATAGAAAATTGAACTTACGAAAGTGAAATTAAAGAGACTAAAGTGATGTAGACTTCCTTTCTTTTCAGCAATTGCTAGAAGCAAATTCAGTTGCTATTGAAAAATAGTGAAGTAACAATATTGGCTGGATGATTAAGCAAGGAAGGTGAGAATAGAGGGGGAAAAAAGCATAAATTAGTCTGTGGTCTGTAAGTCTGGATGACTTGTGACCTTGAGTACATTTCCAATTGGGTCACAGCAGCGACTACCCTTCAAACACTATCACTCTAAGAACTACAGGAGTGACAGATTAACTTCCCTCCTTTGACAGAGATGGAAACCAATCATTAACTGCTATATCAAATTCTTACCAATAGCCAAGGTAAAGAGCAATATGGTTTTCTTGAAACTTAGTAAAGCCTAACTAATCTAATTTGATTTTATTAGAGAATGACAAATTGAATAAATGAGGAAAAATAGTTCAAAGTGTTTTGGTTAATAAGAATTTTACTTTTGTTTAAAGGAGAAACACTATGATTTTCTTTAAGCCAACATTTTACTGTGAGGTATCAGCTAATTTATTATTTAAATTACAAAATCTTGAGTTAACATATATCCTCTATCATCTTTAACAAGACTAGAAATAGGCACCCTCATTTAATTCTCAGTTCATTTTAAAGGAGGACAAAAAGGCTAGTTTCTACCTATCATTGAAATTGGAAGACGCTGAAAGCACAGAAAATATTAAGTGAAGAAATGATACAATTTTGACCTATTTGGTTCAAGATCCTGTGCTGCAGATTATTTCAGTACTCTAGCTTCACCATATACCAACAATTATGCCTTAATGTGCCCCAAAGCAAGTTTCATTTTACTTCCTCTTTGAAACCCAAAATATGTTTAAAATCGTGTTTTGAGTCTGCATTTATTTATTTATTTATTTATTTTTGATCTGAAAATGACTTTTTTTTTTGAATTTCACATTCTAGTACTTTTTTTTTTATACTTTAAGTTTTAGGGTACATCTACACAACGTGCAGGTTTGTTACATATGTATACATGTGCCATGCTGGTGTGCTGCACCCATTAACTCATCATTTAACATTAGGTATATCTCCTGATGCTATCCGTACACCCTCCCCCCACCCCACAACAGGCCCTGGTATGTGATGTTCCCCTTCCTGTGTCCATGTGTTCTCATTGTTCAATTCCCACCTATGAGTGAGAACATGCAGTGCTGGGTTTTCTGTCCTTGTGATAGTTTGCTGAGAATGATGGTTTCCAGCTTCATCAATGTCCCTACAAAGGACATGAACTCATCCTGTTTTA
The DNA here is from genome assembly GCF_009828535.3 of Hylobates moloch. Taxonomy (NCBI): domain Eukaryota; kingdom Metazoa; phylum Chordata; class Mammalia; order Primates; family Hylobatidae; genus Hylobates; species Hylobates moloch. The sequence goes on from NW_026652278.1 coordinate 159,299,322, forward strand.
TGGCTGCATAGTATTCCATGGTGTATATGTGCCACATTTTCTTAATCCAGTCTATCACTGATGGACATTTGGGTTGGTTCCAAGTCTTTGCTATTGTGAATAGTGCCGCAACAAACATACGTGTGCACGTGTCTTTATAGCAGCATGATTTATAATCCTTTGGATATATACCCAGTAATGGGATGGCTGGATCAAATGGTATTTCTAGTTCTAGATCCCTGAGGAATCGCCACACTGACTTCCACAATGGTTGAACTAGTTTACAATCCCACCAACAGTGTAAAACTGTTCCTATTTCAGTGTGGTACTGGTACCGAAACAGATATATGGACCAATGGAACAGAACAGAGCCCTCAGAAATAATGCCACACGTCTACAACTATCTGATCTTTGACAAACCTGACAGAAAAAAGAAATGGGAAAGGATTCCCTATTTAATAAATGGTGCTGGGAAAACTGGCTAGCCATATGTAGAAAGCTGAAACTGGATCCCTTCCTTACACCTTATACAAACATTAATTCAAGATGGATTAAAGACTTAAATGTTAGACCTAAAACCATAAAAACTCTAGAAGAAAACCTGGGCAATACCATTCAGGACACAGGCATGGGCAAGGACTTCATGTCTAAAACATCAAAAGCAATGGCAAGAAAAGCCAAAATTGACAAATGGGATCTAATTAAACTAAAGAGGTTCTGCACAGCAAAAGAAACTACCATCAGAGTGAACAGGCAACATACAGAATGGGAGAAAATTTTTGCAATCTACTCATCTGACAAAGGGCTAATATCCAGAATCTACAATGAACTCAAACAAATTTACAAGAAAAAAACAAACAACTCCATCAACAAGTGGGTGAAGGATATGAACAGATACTTCTCAAAAGAAGACATTTATGCAGCCAACAGACCCATGAAAAAATGCTCATCATCACTGGCCATCAGAGAAATGCAAATCAAAACCACAATGAGATACCATCTTACACCAGTTAGAATGGCGATCATTAAAAAGTCAGAGTCTGCATTTATTTTAAATCCTACTACTCTATTTTGTAATGGAACTGCTAGGGATCTCTTGAAAATTTTGAAACTGTACCTTTGAAATGCACTGAAATGCAAAATTGGCAAATGAGTAGAATCCTGTTTATAGCTCTTATTATTCTTTCTCGTGTTACCCAATTTCGTATGATTTTTTCCGACGATGGGTGCCAAGCATAAACCAAATGGTTAATTGATTAATTCAATACATATTTATTGGATACCTATGTGCTAATATTATTAGTCACTGTGCTAGACTCTGAGTATGTGACCTTGAGCTAAATACATATGATGCCTGTCTTTATGCTGTGCATGTACTAGCTGAAAAGACAAATATGCAGAAACAGTTGCCACAGTAGGAGAATGGTGCTTATGAGTACTTAGGAAGAGGACCTAAATTAGTATTCAGTCATGGAGAGGCCAAAAGAAGGTTTAGAGGAAGCTTACTGTTGTAAATAATATATAAACCGAGACCTAAAGGATACATAGGCAAAACACAATGTAATGGAGGCAACAGCATGGCAGAGGCAATGGCAAAATTGGGATCTGAGAGAAAAAAAGAGCAAGGATTAATTCAAGAACTGAAACAAAATCAGTCTCTGGAACTCTGGTGTGAGAACAGGAAAGGCAAAATCAAGACTGGAGAGTCAGGTGATGGAGAGCCTGGTATGTCACTCTAAGAAATGAGATTTTCTACAAATGCCAATAGGAAGCTACTAAAAGAGTCCAAGCTGGGGACTAACATGATCATAATTGCATTATGTAAATGGGCATATTAAAATGATAATTTTCTGTTTCCGTTTTTGCTAAAGCCTCAAGAAAATAAGTACCAAATTATCTGAGGGGTAGACTGCTGAAGGAAGATTTGCAAAGGGTGTCTCCAACAATGGATTTTGCAACTCTTAGCTGACTATCAATCTGCTGACTACTGAAGAGGGTAGAGACACTGAGATACAGAAGTGAGAGACTGGAGAGACAATTTATGTGGAAGGAATTAGTGTGCCATGAAATGTGCCACCTCTCTCTTTGAGAGAGTTGGAGTTTTAGATAACTGAATATTTGTCCCCTATAGTTTGGGGAACAAAGACCTGGGAAAAAGAAAAGAATCGCACTGCAGTAACCTGTTAACAGCAAAATATAAGCTGTGGTTTGGGTGTAAGAGTTTGATACACACATTTAGCATTAATCTGATGCGGGGAAAGAGAGAGAGCAACAGAGAGAGAGAGAAGATGAGCATGAGCGTGTTGGAGATCAAGCAATCAAGTAGCTTTGAAGTTATTTTTCCTAAAGAGATTTTATCAAGGGTGATGCCCACACAGGGACTACTGGAAAGACAAGACGGAGGTGGCAGATGTCATTGGCCCTGCAGAGAGTGCATCATCTGTGCCAAGGAAGTGGAAGTGGTGATCTCAGAGATGGCCTATATGGGCACATCCCACAGTCGGTGGTAAGCCCCTTTCACAGCCACAGAAATGGAAGTGTAAATCTGCATGTAAAAGCTGATATTCATTGAGTGCCAGCCCAGAGAGCTTTTCTGTCCCCTTCTTGTCCTTTGGTCTTCTCATTCCCATCATGGAGATGCCAGAAACCACATAGCTAGCAGGGAGAAAAGCAGGCAAAGTCCTTTCTCCACTGCAGGCTTCTCACATGTAACACGTAACACTGGCCCAGGGGAAATATGTTTAAATTTCACAGTTTTTATTATTTTTCTGGGATGAGCATGTTATTAATAATTACTAACTCAATGGGGCTGTCTAAGGTGACAGGACAGAGAGAAAAAGATCAAGTGCCACAGAGCAGATTTGTAGGAGAAATAGGGAAAAAACAAAGTTGCTTCATTCTTACATCTCGAGTGTGCTTCTCTTTCAGTGCATCGGGTCCACTTAGAAGGGTGCCTCCGACTGCTGTGTGACAATGATTTTAGCCTTACATATTTTGATGCTCTGTTGTCAGATGTATACCAATTAAGGAAGGTTATTTCTTCCTAGAGAATTGACCCCATTATTATTATGTTATGCCCCTCTTTATCCTGATAAATTTCTTGATCTAAAATTAGCTTTGTCTGTAATTAATAGAGCTACTCTAACTTCCTTTTGATGAGTGTTAGCATGATTATCTTTCTTCCTCTTTTTACTTTTATTCCCTTTTAAATACACTGTTTTTTAGGGCAGTTTTAGTTCACAGCAAAATTGGGCAGAAAGTACAGAGAATTTTCATATATTCTCTGCCCCTCAATCAATGTCCTACATTGAAGTGGTTCATTTGTTATAAATGATGACACATCATTATCATCCAATGTTCATAATTTCTGTTAGAGTTCACTCTTGGTATTACACATTCTTGGTTTTACACATTTGACAAATGTATACGACAAGTATCCACCATTATAGCACCACACAGAATAGTTTCACTGCTTTGAAAAGCTTCTGTGCTGGAAACTATGACGACAGTAAAAAGATCAGCTGGCGACCAGGAGTAGGGGAAAGGAAGACATGAATAGGCTGCAGGGAGGCCTTTTCCAGAATGTCCTATGATTAAAATCATGCAGTATATAGCATTTTCATTTGGATTTTTTCATTTAGTAATACATATTTTAGTTTCTTCTATGTCTGTTCATGACTTGCTAGCTCATATCTTTTCAGCAGTGAATAAATCCCATTATCTGGATGTACCACAGTTTATTCATTCATATACTGAAGGACATTTTGGTTGCTTCCAAGTTTTGGCAATTTTGAGTAAAGCTGCCATAAACATTAGTACGCATGTTTTGTGTGGACATAAATTTTCAACTCATTAGGTAAACACTAAAGAGTATGATTGCTGGATCATATGACAAAAGTATATTTAGTTTTGTTAGAAACTGCCAAACTGTCTTTCAAAGTGTCTGCTTGGATACCTACCAGCAATAGATGAACATTCCTGTTACTACACATCCTTGCCAGCATTTGGTGGTGTCAGTGTTCTGAATTTTGGTCATTCTAACAGTGGTATCTCATTGTAGTGGTGTAGTTTAGTGGTATGTTGTTGTTTTAATTTGCAGTTCCCTAGTGATATGCTGTGGAGTATCTCTTCATATCCTTACTTGCCTTACTTGCCATCTATATATCTTCTTTGATAAAGTGTCTGTTCAGATCTTTTATCCATTTTTAAATCAGTTTGTTTTTTATTATCAACTTTTAAGATATATTTTGTATATTGTGGATAGTAGTCCTTGATAAGATATGACTTTTGCAAATATTTGCTCCCATTCTGTGGCTTGTATTCTTATTTTCTTGACAGTTTTTTCACAGAGCAGACATTTTTAATTTTAATGCAATCCAGCTTATTAAGTATTTCTTTGATGGATTATGCTATCGATGTTATGTCTAAAAAGTAATCACCACACCCAATATCATATAGGTTTTCATCTATGTTAAATTCTAAGAGTTTTATGCTTTTGCATCTTACATTTAGGTATGTGATTCATTTTGAGTTTATTTTTGTAAACGTTGCAAAGTCTGTGTCTAAATACATATTTATCCTGTGGGGGTTTAGTTGTTTTAGTACCATTTGCTGAAGAGACTATCTTTTCTCTATTTATTGCTTTTTGCTTCTTTGTCAAAGGTCAGTTGACTATATTTATGTGGTTCTATTTCTTGGCCCTCTATTCTTTTACACTGATATGTTTGTCCATTATTTTTGCTAATATCACAATGTGTTGACTACTGTATCTTTATAGTGTGTTTTGACATTGGGTAGTGTTAGTCCTTCAACTTTGTTCTTTTCCTTCATTATTGTGTTGGCCATTCTGGGTCTTTTGTATCTCCATATAAACTTTAGAATCAGTTTGTCAATATCTACAAAATAATTTGCTGCCATTTTGATTGGAATTGCACTGAATCTATAGATCAGGTTGGGAAGAACTGACATCTTGACAATGTTGTACCTTTTTATCCATGAATATGGGCTGTTTCTCCACTGTGGCTTGATTTTTTTCACTCGAATCATTTCTGTCTTTTAACTAGTGTATTTGGACCATTCATATTTAAAGTGATCATTGATATTATTGGTTTCATCTCTACCATACTTGTAACCACTTTCTATTTGTTGCACCTATACATTTTTTTCTTTTTTAACCCTTTATTTTCTGACTTCAGTGGTTTCATCTGAGTATTGTATTCAATTCCATTTTGTCTCTGCTATTATTATAAGAATTATATTAGTTTTTAATATTTTTAATGGTTGTTCTGGAGTTTGCAATATACAGTTAGAACTATTTTAAGTCTATCTTCAAGAACACTATATGACTTCACAGTAGTGCAGGTATCTTATAACAGAATATTCCCAATTCTTTCCCCTCATCTCTAATTATATTGCTGTTATTTATATGTATAATTATCCATTGTTATTATTATTACTAGTAATGAGTACTTATCTTTAGGTCAATAAAGAACAGGGGAAATGAAAGATTCATTTGTTTCTCCTCTAACATTCTTTTTTTCTTCTCTCCCTGAATTCCTGACCTACATCATTTTTATTTTCTCTGATGATTTTCTTTTAGCACTTTAGTATTTACCTTCCTTGGTGTTATCTTAGATTTTTGAATTGGTGGTTTGGTGCTTTTCATTAATTTTGTAAAATTATCAGCATTATTCCTTCAAAATTTCTTCTGCTCAGTTTTCTCTTTTTTTCCCCTTCCAGTATTCTAATTATGTGTACAATACAAATTTAGAATTATCTCTCAGTTCTTAGATTCTCTGTTTTTTTCATTCCTTTTTCTGTTTGCATTTCAGTTTCTATTGTCATATCTTCAAGTTTATTGATTATTTCTTTAGCCATCTTCAACCTACTGATGAGCAAATCAAAAGCATTGTTCATTTCCGTGACAGCATTCTTGATTTCTAGACTTTTTTTTAGATATTTTTAAAATTAGGATATCCATCTCTCTGCTTACATTAGCCATCTATTTATGCATGTTGTCTTCTTGTTTTCATTAGAACTCTTAAATGATTAATTATTGTTTTAAATTCTCTGTCTTATAATTCCAACATTTGTATCATAGCTGAGTCTGATTTTGATGCTAGCTTTGTCTCTTCATACTGTGTTTTTTCTGTTAATCTTTTTTTTTGGTAGAAAACTAGACATGATATATTCGGGTAATAGTGACTGAGGAAAAGGTCTTTAGTGTGAGATTTTGTTGTTAATCTGACTAAATCTAATGTTTGCTCTATTTGTAAGTGCCAGAGGCTCCAAATTCTTCTAGTGTTCTTGTTTTTTGTCTTCTCTTTGAATCTTTACCTTGCACCTCTTTCAGTGCAATCCTCTGATCCACTGTAATTGTACTGGTGCCCTATGGACGTGGTGGTATGTTGAGGAAGGTGGTTGAAAGTGTTCTATAAACTTCCTATTAAATTTGAGCCTGTGTCCTTGGTCTGTGACATTATAATTCTATTAATTTTCTCTTTAGCAATTTCTAAATCCACTGAGCTTTTAATTTCAGTTACTAGATATTTATTTCTGGACATACAGCTTATTCTTGAAAAACTGGTTGTTTTTCCTTATGTTTTAAGCCTATTTCATTTCTTTTTTTTTGTTTTTTTTTTGTTGAGACGGAGTCTCGCTCTGTCGCCCAGGCTGGAGTGCAGTGGCGCAATCTCGGCTCACTGCAAGCTCCGCCTCCCGGGTTCACGCCATTCTCCTGCCTCAGCCTCTCCGAGTAGCTGGAACTACAGGCGCCCGCCACCACGCCCGGATAATTTTTTTGTATTTTTAGTAGAGACGGGGTTTCACCGTGGTCTCGATCTCCTGACCTCGTGATCCGCCTGCCTCGGCCTCCCAAAGTGCTGGGATTACAAGCGTGAGCCACCGCACCGGGCTTGCCTCTTTCATTTCTTGGGAAATATTAAAAATAGTTTCAGAAGTGCATGCTTCTCCTGCAAATTCAATTTCTGAAGGCTTTGTGGGTCTCTTTCTGTTATCTGTTTCTGCCTATTCTTGCTTATATATTGGTTTTTCTTATATGTTTTATAATTTTTGATTATTAATTGCTTTTTAAAAGAGGTTTATATTTGTAAATTCTTTTAGGCTTATGAAAGTGGTAGATTATTCCAAAAAAGATTTTCTTTGCTTCTATCAACTGCCTGTCAGTCTTACCAATTTACATTTTAAACTAAATTCTTGAGTTCACGTTTTTCTTATTATCCAGGTGCTGTGAATTAGGCCTGAAAACTCACATGATGGGTTCTGATTATTAATTTTCTGGGAATATTTTTCATCCTCTCTCCTCCCCATCTTCATATACAGGGATAAAGATTTGAGAAAGATTTTTATTATTTATTACAACAGCTAGATGTAGAGATTTTTTTATTTCTAATTTGCTAAGAGTGAAGCTCTTTTTTGTTCCTTGCTTTATAGTGGAAACCATCATATTAGACTCCCCAGTTTGAGAGGAATTGGGGCATTCTCTTCTATCCCCACAGCACTCTGAAACTGTAAATTCAAAGTCAAGTTTAGCACATGTTTTACCTATCTGTACCTCTAACTGGAAGAAAAACTAAATTTGCTTACATCTTAGCCAGCATATTTCTTTCTTTCATGACAGCTCCTGAATACATTTATAAAGATGTACTTGCATTTTACCTACCAGTTTAATTAGAGAGATTAGCTTATTGGTTATTCCACTGAAAAAAGTAGAGGAAGTGAAACTCTATGGGCTGGACTTCTGATCCCTGCATTGCTTTTGAAAGTTTGGTTACAGATCTGCCTCTCAAATGCAGATCTCCTCATAGGGTACTGATAAATTCACAGAACTAGATATTTTGTTTCTTTCTTCTGAAATGTTGACAAGATTTATGGATAATACATGAAACACACAATAGCTGAGAAAAGTCTTGCTTCTATCAAAATCTTGATTGAATTGCAACCTGGCTACGGAGCATACTAATAGGCAATGAGGATACTTATTTTTCTCATCATTTTTTTTTTCCTCTCTAGTGGGCATCTTATAGTTCTTTTAAAGTCATATTTGGTGGAGGTGGGATTGGTTATATTTATTATTTAAGGGTTTAGTTGATTTAAGACAATGATTTTCAGATCTACTGAGGATTTTAATGTGGGAGTACATCTCCAATCTTTTGAGTCATGCTGCCACTAACTACCTATGTGACCTTGGACAGTTTGCAAACTTCTATATGCCTCTGATTTCTGTTTGTAAAATCAGGATAAAACAATACTACTTCCCTTATAATGTTCCTGTGGCTATTCCTGGCTGAAGCATAGTAAAACATTAAATATATGTTAGTTATGATGATGGTGATGATGATGAAGATGGATTGAGAAGCATGGAGTTTAAGAAAAAATGTTTGCAAGCCTTAGCATAATCTTGTTCTTAGGAGTCTGTCCTGGGGTTTATTTGTGCTCAGAATACTAAGCTGGATACTTTAATCCTTCAATTTCTACAGAATAAGATAGATGGTCAGTTTTAACACATATTTTTTATCTTAAATCATTTGATTAGAATAAGGATGCTTTAATTATTATTTCTCTAACTCAATCTGGTTTCCACCCCATCACAAAACCATCACTGACATTTTGCACTTGAAATTTTGAGAAGTCAGGCTAACCTGCCCATCTTCTCAAAGTGAGAAATTGGATAATAAGGATAATCCCTTCAAAATCTTTTAACTGCTTTCCAGGGATTAAGCCTAAAGTCTTTACCATATAAGCTCCCTAGAAAATTGGCCTGAACCTCACTTTCCAGTTTAATTTTCTCTTACCCTGTACCTTGCCATCCAGACTGTTCTCTGAATGCACTATGACTTTCACATCTTTGTCTTTGAGCCTTCCTAACAACTCCTCTCTGATAAGAGTGCCCTGCCCTGCATTTCTTCTTATCTAGACTGACTCCTCCTCTCTGCCTCCAGATTTGTTCCCTTAAATTGCTCTCAGCAATGCAACCAGAGCACTCTTTGAAAAATGCAAATTGATCATGTCAGTCTCCTACTGAAATCCCTTAAATATAATAGCTGTTAGTTGCTTTAAGGAATAGAGTTCAAATTCCTGAGTGTGGTTGATAATATACTCATAATTTTTCTGGGTTCATTTTTCTTCCGCCTGCCTCACAGTTTGCTGAGTCACTTCCAGCCCTTTACATGCCATTTCCTCTACGTCATATGTCTCAATTTTACCTCATTTATCTTGGGCATGGGAGAACTTCTATTAAATTCATTCCTCAGATTTAGGGTTGCCAAATAAAATACAGAACACCCATTTAAATTTAAATTTTAGATAACGGCAATTTTTTTTTTTTTTTAGTATAAGTATGTCCCAAATATTATACAAGATACCTATACTAAAAAATTTTTGTTGTTTACCTAAAATTCAAAGTTAAATGGGCATTCTGTATTTTTATTTGCTAAATCGAGGTCAGATTTTAGAACCAAGTCACTGTGTTCTCTTAACATCTTGTACTTTGTGGCACTAACCATAGTATACTAAAATGGTTGTTTTAGTTAGATAAAATGGTTATCTAACTCTTCTAATAGATGGTTTGCTCTTTGGGGACAAGGGGTATGTATTTATCACTGTATTGCCTGCAGCAATTACTAGAGTGAGTTTAGTGCCTAGAAGATAGCAACCATTGAACAAAGTGGTATTGAATAAGTGAATGGATGATGGAAAGACTAATGGATAGATATGTTAGAAATCCTATTAAATACCTCTTCAATACAATCTTCCCTGGCATATTCCCAGGAAAAACTACTTGGTAATTATCTCTGTGTTTTGGTAACACCTTTTACATATTTCTTTCATAGCTCTTATTATACATGTTTTATGCATAATACTTACAACTGTTTGTTTTTATGTCATATACCTTCCTACTTGGTAAGCATCCAACGGTCAGAGATTATGTCTTCATCGTCTCATTGTACTTTCTGCCTTCCACATTGACTTGCTAATCACTATTGGAGACTAATGTGACTGATTAAAAGAGGGGGCATTCAGCACACTCTTTGGAAGGAAATGTTTATCTAAATGAAAATGTGATATTCAATTATTGACAAAGAATGTGCTTTTCAGTTGTTAATTAGAGACTGGTGCTGCCAGATTACCTATTGAGTAATTTGTTCAAATATGAATACCGTTTTAAGAAAGATACAACCTAATGATTACCCAGAGAAAAGTCCTCAAGATAATAACAATAGCTAATATTATGTACCAAGTAGTGTGCTATAAAATTTAAATAAATAATATAATTAAATTTCATAATTACCTTATGAAATAGATACTAATATCTCCACATTTACATGTTAAAGATGTAAGAATTTGACTTAAAGATGTCCCCAACATTTTATATATAGTAAACAGTGGAAAACATCTAAGCTTCTTTGCTAACCATGCCCTGGCTGTTAAAAAATTCCACATCACATAATATGCAAAATGATTAAAGGAAAGGTCTTGCTTAATATGAAGAGGAAAAAAATGATAAATGTTATCTGGTATTTGGTAAGTCAGGCTTTTTGTGTGTTTCCAGAGAACAGAATTAAGGTCAATGGTAAGCATATTTGGCTAGATAAGAGAGACAATTCTATAACACTTAAGGTTATTAAGTATAAATAATTTATTTAGCATTGGAATAATTGGATTTGGATTGTAATTGCTTTGAGACTTCTTTGCAAAGTGTACTTTCCACATTTCTGGGAGATTTAGGAAGTGGCAAAGTAAAAGTGAGTCACAGAGGAGATTCAGCAAGTGGTTTACATTAACAGATTATATTGCACAGATTTACAGATGAAAAAGAATAGGACATTTTGTGCTTTTAAGATATTGGACTTAATGATTATATGTGTTAAAAGTACCCTGGTGAAAACTTTAGACATTTTTGTAGCTTTCTGTAGAACTGGCAATATCTGGGAAAATATGACATTTTAAAGCAATAAGCATTTTTAATCTCTGAGGTAATAACTACCTCCATTGAACATTCCATTTCACTGTTTTTAGTAACCATTTAAAAAGATCTTTTATCAAAGCAAAGCAAGGCTCTTATTGTTCTTTGGGGAAGTTTTGCAGTAGCGATTAGCTTTAACAAAGAGGTTTTAGACTGAGGAAGGAAGTGGTACATCCAGGATTCTACCTAGTTGTGTATTGTTGAGACTGAACTCTTTCTTTACAGGCTTTTCTGCTTATAAGGAAGAAGGTTTCTTTTGCCCATGTGGATTTAGATTTTACTTTAAAGAGTTGCTTGCTGTGTTTGTTCTTGCTTGAAAATTCACTGACAGGAGCTATGAAGTGATGTTCTAGAAGGCTGCAGAAATATCAAAATGGTTAAAGTTCACCTGGTACCAGACCAGGAATGATTGGCACATGAAGGGAAAGGTCAATAACCCAGACTTAACGGGATGTTCTAATGTTGGAATATTATGCTTTAATATGATTGTGTTTTGGGAGCTGCCAGACAAGAGTGTGTGTACATGCCCAGATTTCTCTGAATGGACAAAAAATCCCCACTGTCTGTGATCCCATGTTGAGGTAAATCCAGGGCCTGAGACAGGGGACTCTCTTTGGTCCCAGCTATTGAGACCTAATTCTAAGATTTAGTTCTCTTTTCAGGTACTCACACTGGTCAGGTTAAACCGGTCCCTTTCACAAAGAGGCAGGATGGAGAGCAAAAGGGGAAGGCAGTCTTCTAAATATGTAAGTACAGAAGTACAATATCAAGGAGGACCGGCTAGAGCCTGTAGGGTCTGAGAGTAGCCACATGTGCTGTTAGTTTTAAGTTACCATGCTGTAATTCTCTCATGTAAATTAACATAAGCCTAAAAAAGTCTCATTAAAAGTTACAAACTGTTTTCTTCTGTGCTAGTAGAACTAAGAGAAGGGTCAGTGCCATGCCTGGGATCTAATGATAAAGAGCAGGCTATAACAACACTTCTTTATAAGTTGACCCCTCACCATCCTAGGGCAGTGTAACAGAGACAGATTGCTCTAGCACGGTGGGTGCTTCCAGAATCCTCAGAGTCATTGTGAGAGGCAGGAACACAGAGAATAGTAATGAGGACCCAAAGAAGGCAAAGATAAAAGCACAGACAAATGCCGAAAAAGCCAGGAGGTTTTACCATGTCTGATGACTCACTGGGAAATACCAGGGAGCTGTTGTGGCCATGAAAATGTTGCCATGAGGATATCCCTGTTACGTAGCCTGCTGCAGGGAGTAGAGTTGACTCTCGCCCATCTAGGTCCACCCCAGAGTTTGAGCCAAAACATGGTCCTCCCGCAATCTTCTTAGCCATTGTGGAACCCCAGTGGGGGGACTCATGCCAGCCTGTTCCTGCGGTGCCCAGCTCCTCTAATGGAGGACTTTAGCTTGAGGATTCCCTGTTGGTCTGGCCAAAGGTTTTTAAAACTCAGCTGCAGCCTTAGGCTCTTGCCAAATCCTTCTTCCTTCCCCCTCCACTTTCACAGCTGTCAGATTAGCATCACAGTCTAAAGGCTCACCTATCTACTTCTGCTTCCCTCCTTTTAATCTTTGTAGGTGCTAACTTGCTCTTGAGATATTCTTAGAGGACCAGAACTAACACTGGGACTGGGAGATTTAGCAAAAATGGCAGATGTGGGCAGAGAACAACTGTAATTTTGGTGTCAATAAAAATGCAAAGTAATCGAGCTAGGGGACTTTAGTGATACATGCAACTGTGTTTAGTGTATCAAACTGAAAAGTCACTTTTACAAGAGATCTAATCTACCTCTAGGTGGGAGAAACTGGGGAGGAGTTGTTATTGATATCATCAGTGTCTCTAGAGAAGAGGGGCATGACTGTGGTAAAGATAAGTAATGAGATGGGGAGAAGAAAACATACATACATGTCGAAAAGCTGGGAAGAAGGGTTGGGATAAGAGAGGCAGAGATGCAGAGTGTAAGAATAAAGAGGCACAGAAAAAAAGCTTCAAAATGTGGTGCAATGTAAAATGCAGCAGGTATCGAGAAGACACAAAAGAGGAAAAAATCAGGATATAAATGCAAAAATATACATTCCAGCAAAAATCCAGTAAAAATGGGGAAATTGTGTCTGGGATATGTATGGTATAAATCAGAAAGGTCTCTTGCTTATGAATATAGGAAATGAAACAGAAGGATTTAATGTTACAATTATTTGAAGAAAGATATTCAAATCAAAGTAGGTCAAACTTAAGGCCAAGATTATGGCCAATATGGAAAAAAAGAATAAGAATGAAGCATTGTTGTTGTTAGTGATCCCTAATTCATCCTACTCTGAACTATCTCAGCTGGTTCAAAGTATGCCACTTCCTATCAGTAAAAGATGGGAAGAGTGTGAAGGAATTACCATCAGTATCAGAGCCTTTATGTTATGTTGGCACATTATGAAGATTAATCACTCAAGGCTTGAAACACTTGCTAAAGATGGGTGTGATGGCAGTGCCTACAGCTACTCAGGAGGCTGAGGCAGGAGGATTCCCTGAGCCCAGAAGTAGAAAGCTGCAATGAGCTATGATCACCACTGCACTCCAGCCTGAGTGAACTTGTCTCTAAAACAAACAAATAAGCAAAAATAAATAAATGCTTACTGATATCAAACAATGGAAAAACATTAAAATAATTACATGTTTAGCACTTCTTAGAAATAGCAGCATAATTTTAAGGTACAAATGGATTACACTGTACAAAAGTAATGATGTTTAACTTGATCTTGCTTTTTAAATATTTTTTCTCTCAGTATTCGAAATTGACATATAATTTTTTTTTTCTTCGAGACAGAGTTTCACTGTTTTGTCAGGCTGGAGTGCAATGGCGTGATCTCAGCTCACTGTAACCTCCGCACCCAGGTTCAATTGATTGTCCTGCCTTAGCCTCCTGAGTAATCGGGACTACAAGTGCACACCACCACACCCAGCTAATTTTTGTATTTTTAGTAGAGGTGGGGTTTCACCATGTTGGCCAGGATGGTCTCAATCTCTTGACCTTGTGATCTGCAAAATTTTCCCAAGGTTCACATTTCCACCAGCAACTTTTCATTTGCATATTAGGGAGCTGTCAGGCCTCTGAGCCCAAGCTAAGCCATCATATCCCGTGACCTGCACGTACACATCCAGATGGCCAGTTCCTGCCTTAACTGATGACATTCCACCACAAAAGAAGTGAAAATGGCCTGTTCCTGCCTTAACTGATGACATTATCTTGTGAAATTCCTTCTCCTGGCTCATCCTGGCTCAAACGCTCCCCTACTGAGTACCTTGTGACCCCCACTCCTACCTGCCAGAGAACAACCCCCCTTTTTCCTCCCTACCCAAATCGTATAAAACGGCCCCACCCTATGTCCCTTCTGACTCTCTTTTCAGACTCAGCCTGCCTGCACCCAGGTGAAATAAAAAGCTTTATTGCTCACACAATGCCTGTTTGGTGGTCTCTTTACATGGACGCAAGTGAAATTTGGTGCCATGACTCGGATCAGGGGACCTTCCTTGGGAGATCAATCCCCTGTCCTCCTGCTCATTGCTCTGTGAGAAAGATCCACCTACGACCTCAGGTCCTCAGACTGACCAGCCCAAGAAACATCTCACCAATTTCAAATCCGGTAAGCGGCCTCTTTTTACTCTCTTCTGCAACCTCCCTCACTATCCCTCAACCTCTTTCTCCTTTCAATCTTGGCGCCACACTTCAATCTCTCCTTTCTCTTAATTTCAATTCCTTTCATTTTCTGGTAGAGACAAAGGAGACACGTTTTATCCGTGGACCCAAAACTCCGGCGCTGGTCACGGACTAGGAAGGCAGCCTTCCCTTAGTGTTTAATCATTGCAGGGACACCTCTCTGATTATTCACCCAAGTTTCAGAGGTGTCAGACCACACAGGGATGCCTGCCTTGGTCCTTCACACTTAGCGGCAAGTCCGGCTTTTCTGGGGGAGGAGCAAGAACCCCTCAACCCCTTCTCCTTCATCCTTAGCGGCAAGTCCTGCTTTTCTGGGGGAGGGGCAGGAACCCCGACCTCTTATCTCTGCACCCCTATCCCTTATTTCCATGCCCCGACCTCTTATCTCTGAGCCCCAACCCCTTATTTCCATGCCCCGACCCCTTCTCTGCTTTTCTGGAGGGCAAGAATCCCTCACCCTTTCTCCGTGTCTCTAGTCTCTTTTTCTCTGGGCTTGCCTCCTTCACTATGGGCAAGCTTCCGCCTTCCATTCCTCCTTCTTCTCCCTTAGCCTGTGTTCTTAAGAACTTAAAATCTCTTCAACTCTCACCTGACCTAAAATCTAAACATCTTATTTTCTTCTGCAATGCCGCTTGACCCCAATACGAACTTGAGAGTAGTTCCAAATAGCCGAAAAATGGCACTTTCAATTTTTCCATCCTACAAGATCTAAATAATTCATGTAGTAAAATAGGCAAAAGGTGTGAGGTGCCTGATGTCCAGGCATTCTTTTACACATCAGTCCCTCCCTAGTCTCTGTTCCCAATGCAATTTGTCACAAATCTTCCTTCTTTCCCTCCCGCCTGTCCCCTCAGTCCCAACCCCAAGCATCGCTGAGTCTTTCTAATCTTCCTTTTCTACAGACCCATCTGACCTCTCCCCTCCTCGCCAGGCTGAGCTAGGTCCCGATTCTTCCTCAGCCTCTGCTCCTCCACCCTATAATCCTTTTATCACATCCCCTCCTCACACCCGGTCTGGCTTACAGTTTCATTCCGTGACTAGCCCTCCCCCACCTGCCCAGCAATTTCCTCTTAAAAAGGTGCCTGGAGCTAAAGGCATAGTCAATGTTAATGCTTCTTTTTCTTTAACCCAAATCAGATAGTATTTAGGCTCTTTTTCATCAAATATAAAAATCCAGTCCAGTTCATGGCTTGTTTGGTAGCAACCCTGAGACGCTTTACAGCCCTAGACCCTAAAAGGTCAAAAGGCCGTCTTATTCTCAATATACATTTTATTACCCAATCTGCTCCTGACATTAAACTCCAAAAATTAAATTCCGGCCCTCAAGCCCTACAACAGGACTTAGTTAACCTCACCTTCAAGGTGTACAATAATAGAGCAGAGGCAGCCAAGTAGCAACATATTTCTGAGTTGTAGTTCCTTGCCTCCACTGTGAGACAAACCCCAGCCACATCTCCAGCACACAAGAACTTCCAAACACCTAAACTGCAGTGGCCAGGCATTCCTCCAGAACCTCCTCCCCCAGGAGCTTGCTACAAGTGCCAGAAATCTGGCCGCCAGGCCAAGGAATGCCCACAGCCCGGGATTCCTCCTAAGTCGTGTCCCATCTGTGTGGGACCCCACTGGAAATCAGACTGTTCAACTTACCTGGCAGCCACTCCCAGAGTCCCTGGAACTCTGGCCCAACGCTCTCTGACTGACTCCTTCCCAGATCTTCTCAGCTTAGCGGCTGAAGACTGATGCTGCCCGATCGCCTCAGAAGCCCTGTAGACCATCATGGAAGCTGAGCTTTAGGTAACTCTCACAGTGGAAGATAAGTCCTTCCCCTTCTTAATCAATACGGAGGCTACCCACGCCACATTACCTTCTTTTCAAGGGCCTGTTTCCCTTGCCTCCATAACTGTTGTGGGTATTGACAGCCAGGCTTCTAAACCTCTTAAAACTCCCCAACTCTGGTGCCAACTTAGACAATATTCTTTAAGCACTCCTTTTTAGTTATCCCCACCTGCCTGGTTCCCTTATTAGGCTGAGACACTTTAACTAAATTATCTGCTTCCCTGACTATTCCTGGATTACAGCTACATCTCACTGCTGCCCTTCTTCCCAATCCAAAGCCTCCTTTGCATCCTCCTCTTGTATCCCCTCACCTTAACCCACAAGTATAAGATACCTCTACTCCCTCCTTGGCAACTGATCATGCACCCCTTACCATCTCATTAAAACCTAATCACCCTTTCCCCGCTCAATGCCAATATCCCATCCCACAGCATGCTTTGAAAGAATTAAAGCCTGTTATCACTCACCTGCTACAGCATAGCCTTTTAAAGCCTATAAACTCTCCTTACAATTCCCCCATTTTACCTGTCTTAAAACCAGACAAGTCTTACAAGTTAGTGCAGTATCTATGCCTTATCAACCAAATTATTTTGCCTATCCACCCCATGGTGCCAAACCCATATACTCTCCTATCCTCAATACCTCCCTCCACAATCCATTATTCTGTTCTGGATCTCAAACATGCTTTCTTTACTATTCCTTTGCACCCTTCATCCCAGCCTCTCTTCTCTTTCACTTGGACTGACCCTGACACCCATCAAGCTCAGCAAATTACCTGGGCTGTGCTGCCACAAAGCTTCACAGACAGCCCCCATTACTTCAGTCAAGCCCAAATTTCTTCCTCATCTGTTACCTATCTCAGCATAATTTTCATAAAAACACGTGTGCTCTCCCTGCCGATTGTGTCCAACTAATCTCTCAAACCCCAACCCCTTCTACAAAACAACAACTGCTTTCCTTCCTAGGCATGGTTACTTTCACCTTTGAATACCTGGTTTTGCCATCCTGACAAAACCATTATGTAAACTCACAAAAGGAAACCTAGCTGACCCCATAGACCCTAAATCCTTTCCCCACTCCTCTTTCCGTTCCTGGAAGACAGCTTTAGAGACTGCCCTCACCCTAGCTCTCCCTGACTCATCCAAACCCTTTTCATTATACACAGCTGAAGTGCAGGGCTGTGCAGTCGGAATTCTTACACAAGGACCAGGATTACGTCCTGTAGCCTTTTTGTCCAAACAACTTGACCTTACTGTTTTAGGCTGGCCATTATGTCTCTGTGCAGTGGCTGCTGCCGCCCTAATACTTTTAGAGGCCCTTAAAACCACAAACTATGCTCAACTCACCCTCTACAGCTCTCATAATTTCCAAAATCTATTTTCTTCCTCACACCTGACGCACATACTTTCTACTCCCCGGCTCCTTCAGCTGTATTCACTCTTTTTTGAGTCTCCTACAATTACCATTGTTCCTGGCCCGGACTTCAATCCAGCCTCCCACATTATTCCTGATGCCACACCTGACCCTCATGACTGCAGCTCTCTGATCCACCTGACATTCACCCCATTTCCCCACATTTCCTTCTTCCCCGTTTCTCACCCTGATCACACTTGGTTTATTGATGGCAGTTCCACCAGGCCTAATCACCACACACCAGCAAAGGCAGGCTATGCTATAGTGCAAGCCACTAGCGCACCTCTTAGAACCTCTCATTTCCCCTCCATCGTGGAAATCTATCCTCAAGGAAATAACTTCTCAGTGTTCCATCTGCTATTCTACTACTCCTCAAGGATTATTCAGGCTCCCTCCCTTCCCTACACATCAAGCTCAGGGATTTGCCCCTGCCCAGGACTGGCAAATCGGATTTAGTCAACATGCCCTGAGTCAGGAAACTAAAATACCTCTTGGTCTAGGTAGACACTTTCACTGGATAGGTAGAGGCCTTTCCTACAGGGTCTGAGAAGGCCACCACGGTCATTTCTTCCCTTCTGTCAGACATAATTCCTCAGTTTAGCCTTCCCACCTCTATGCAGTCCGATAGCAGACCGGCGTTTATTAGTCAAATCAGCCAAGCAGTTTTCCAGGCTCTTGGTATTCAGTAAAACCTTTATATCCCTTACAGTCCTCAGTCTTCAGGAAAGGTAGAACAGACTAATGGTCTTTTAAAAACACACCTCACCAAGCTCAGCCACCAACTTAAAAAGGACTGGACAATACTTTTACCACTTTCCCTTCTCAGAATTCAGGCCTGTCCTCAGAATGCTACAAGGTACAGCCCATTTGCGCTCCTGTATAGATGCTCCTTTTTATTAGGCCCCAGTCTCATTCCAGACACCAGACCAACTTGGTGTGTGCCCCAAAAAACTTGTCATCCCTACTATCTTCTATCTAGTCATACTCCTATTCACTGTTCTCAACTACTCACACAGGCCCTGCTCTTGTTTACACTGCCAGTTTACACTGTTTCTCCAAGCCATCACAGCTGATATCTCCTGCAGCTATCCCCAAGCCGCCACTCTTAACTCTTAAAGTAAATAAATAATCTTTACTGGCAAGGCTATGCTGAACCTCCTTAGGCACTCTCTAATCAAATGTCCTAGGTCCTCCCAATTCTTAGTCCTTTAATACCTGTTTTTCTCCTTCTCTTATTCCGTTTAGTTTTTCAATTCATACAAAACTGTATCCAGGCCATCACCAATAATTCTAAATGACAAATGTTTCTTCTAACAACCCCACAATATCACCCCTTGCCACAAAATCTTCCTTCAGCTTAATCTCTCCCACTCTAGGTTCCCACGCCGCCCCTAATCCCGCTCGAAGCAGCCCTGAGAAACATCACCCATTCTCTCTCCATACAACCCCCAAAAAATTTTCACCTTCCCAACACTTTACCACTCTTTCATTGTACTTTTCTTATTAATATAAGAAGACAGGAATGTCAGGCCTCTGAGCCCAAGCTAAGCCATCATATCCCCTGTGACCTGCAGGTACACATCCAGATGGCCGGTTCCTGCCTTAACTGATGACATTCCACCACAAAAGAAGTGAAAATGACCTGTTCTGCCTTAACTGATGATATTATCTTGTGAAATTCCTTCTCCTGGCTCATCCTGGCTCAAAAGCGCCCCTACTGAGCACCTTGTGATCCCCCACTCTGCCCGCCACAGAACAACCCCCCGTTTTTCTTTACCTACCCAAATCCTATAAAACGGCCCCACCCTATGCCCCTTCTGACTCTCTTTTCAGACTCAGCCCGCCTGCACCCAGGTGAAATAAACAGCTTTATTGCTCACACAAGGCCTGTTTGGTGGTCTCTTCACGGGGACGCGAGTGAATGGAGCCAGATCCCCACAGTCAGTGTTTGATTTTGAGTGTTGCTAATTGACTCCTACAAAGTTTTTACTCAGGCAACAGAAACATCAGATGAAAATATAGTCATTAAGCACAGAATGAAAAGAAAAATTTCAACTTTACTTCATTTTATTTGGTAAACAATAATGCAGAAATTCTAACTGGACACAAATTGACATAAATTAGTCTGACTCAATTTAGTTATTTAAAACTAACCACTCACCAACTCTCCCATCTCCACTTTCCCAGGGGTCGAATGGGAAGCCCTCCCTTTATTTAAAATAACTAATGGGTCTAAATATTTCACCTTACAGTTGCTGATTGTCTCCTCTAGTGTGAAATGGAACACCACTAATGCCCAATTGCCAGGGCTGTAGTGAAGAAAGCAATGCCTGGCCTAGAGTAGGGACTCAACCTACGGTTTCTATTGACTCCTGAGGAGTTCAACAAGGTGGGCATCATTAATAAACATTAGCTGGAGAAGAAAACGAACAAGATTGATATCTGGGGAAAAACATGAAGGTTGCACAAAATTAAAAGGCTGAGAAGATAAGAAATCTAAATTAATATTACCCACGTAGGAAAAAGGCACATATGATCAAATAAATCAAGAGAAGACCTTCAAAAAGAATGCATGTTTTGTGAAGAAAAATGGACAGTTTCATAAATATATGTGAAGTGAGAAGGCAGGAAAGGAAGATTATAAGCCCCTAGAGAGAGACTGAAATGAATTCAATGACAGAAGAGGCAAATGCAGCAAGAAAAATGAATAACTTATTTGGTTTAGTGCTCACTGGGGAGGACTTGAAGTTGTACTAGAAAGTGAAATATCTCCCAGAGGGAGATGGCACACTCCTAAAAGCTAAGAACTGGAAAATCATTTACATAGGTAACATCTCATTATAATGAAACCAACAGTACCACTAAATTGTTTTATTGGGATAAAATTTTGTTAAAATGATTTCAGGTGTGAAAGCGCCTATGCATTGATAAAGCTGGGAGTAACAGTCAGTGGATTCCTGAATATTAAAAAAGGCAGGGAATAATCAGAGAGATAGAAAATGCTTTATGTTCATAAATGTGAGTCATAGCATTATTTATAGTAGAAAATTCTGTAAATATACAAAAAGAGGGAAATAGGTAATTACATTATAAAATTTATATGAGAAAATATTTTACCAATAAAATTATGCTTATAAAAATACAGTATTAATAGTATCAGTAAATGCATATGATGTAACATTAAATAAAAGAAAATTGCATATAGAGAAAAATTAACATTGTAAAAGACAAAATAACCAAAAATAATCACTGGAATATCAATAATAGAATGTTAAAAATGTTATCTTTGGGTATCGAGGTTAAGTGTTATTTTTATTTTCTTCTTTATCCTTTTCTGAATTTTCTAAAAAAATAGTATAGCTGGGCATGGTGGCTCATGCGTGTAATCCCAGCCTTTTGAGAGGCCGAGGCAGGAGGATTGCTTGAGCCCAGGAATACAAGACCAGCCTGGGCAACATAGTGAGATCCCGACTCTTCAAAATACAATAAAAAAATTTAGCTGGGCAAGGTGGTGTGCACCTGTAGTCCCAGCTACTCAGGAGGCTGAGGCAGGAGGATGTCTTGAGCCCAGGAATTTGAAGCATCAGTGAGCTATGATCATGCCACTGCACTTTAAACTGGGTAACAGAGCAAGACCCCATCAAAATGAAGAAATAAATATATATATAATAAAATTAGTATGTACTTTTTCATATGCATATAGATGTTGAACATGAATTTATATTGTATAAGTAAGTATCCGTATGAAATTTTAAAAAAATCAACTAGTTGTATATAGCTAATAATTAAAGACAGCATTCTCTTGCCCCACTATTTTTGCTCTCCCAAGGCAGCCACTCGCAAATCTTTATCTGTTTCTTCTGATATTTACCTCCCTATTTCTAAATAACTGCCATTTGTATATTTTACTAACTTATTCCTATGGGAAACAGTTTTTCATTTATAATGCTCCCAACCAGGACCCATGCAAATATTTTCTCCCACTAGCCTCTCAATACAAATACAGTTATTTTGTATATTTAGATAAAATGCATATTTTGTGTTTACCCAAACGGGACCCATCTACTGTCATATGATTGTTTCATTTTTTTCCTCGTGTTAAGTTCTTGTTTTCCTTGTGGCTTAATAATTGCATCCTTTTGTCATTGCTGTTTTTGTAGATTTCCAGATTGTCAGAGATAGACAATTTCCAGATTGTCAGACATGGAAAGCTTTTCTCAGTGAATCTAAGTAAATCAAATAAAGTCTTAGTTCACGTTCAACATTAACCACTGAAAATTCCCTTAACCCGTCAAGTTTCCTAACAGGGGATTTAAATCTTAATTACTATACAAAAGTCCAACCAGACCTAGGAGGAACACCCTTCAGCACAGGATGATAGAGGGTTCCTCCCAGGTGATTGAGAAAAAAAAGAAGAAAAGGGTGGGTGGGGAGAATTTATGTAAAAAGAATGTTATATGGTAAATTCTTGCCCTAAAATAAATTAACTGGTTGTTTAAAGAAAGGAATGTTTGCAATAAGTCAGAAAGTTGAGATGTCGAAGAATTGTCTGTGAAAGTCGTGAAAGAAAAAAAAAAGTGTGTTACAAAAAATGAACTTATGCAAGAAAAGTTGTATAATTTAAAAGTAATTAGGCAACTGTAAAACTATTGAAGAAACAGTTTATGTGCAAGGTGTACAAGGAAAGTAAAATATACTTTTAGTAAAAGGATTATAAGCAGGCATAAGAAGGTGGATTTTTACCTACATTAAAAGGTTAAAAAATTTGTTTTGAAGGTGTAAGCAAGTTTTGAAATGTTAATTGTAAAGGAAATTCTGTGTGTAAACGTACTGGCTAAAGTTAAAGGTGTATCATCCAGGTTTTCTGTGAACTGGACATTAAAATAACACAGTGGGCTTTTCTTAAAGCACTAGCCTGCTCTTTAACAAAAAATTATAAAAGGTTAAAAAGAGTCTATAAAAATCTTAGCTTACGGTCAGACATTAAAAATTGAATGAATATGTCTACAAAGTTTTATTAAAACTCAGTTTAACATTAATAACACACTAATATAAAGGTGAAATTTAGCTTATCTGGTATAAAAATTATACAGGAAGCATTGTCAAATATAAAATGGTGTTTGGCTTTCTTTGATCTAAAAACTAATAAAAATAGGTGCTAAAGGAAATTTCTCAGTAAGAAGGCACCAAGAACTATAAAGTCCACTGCTGATGTCCCCACATTTAAAACAAATGGTCAGTTTCTTAGAAATTATACACTTGGTTTATCTTCCACTTTCCTTTTCCTCAAAACTAAAAGTCTTTTAGCATATGTACCACCCCTAGAATTTCTGGTAAACCAGCACCAGACTGAAGATCATGTTCTCATCAAAGGGTGGAAAGAAGGAAAACACGAGCCAGCCTGGGAAGGGCCCTGCCTTGTGCTGCTAACCACTGAGACTGCTGTTCATACAGCGAAACAGGGATTGACTCATCACACTTGAGTCAAGAAAGCACCACCTCCTCCAGAGTCGTGGGCCATAGTTCCAAGGGAAAACCCTACCAAACTAAAGCTAAGAAAAATTTAACTCTTTCATCTATTTTATTACTCTTTATTCTTTCCTCGCTCTATTGCTGACCATCTACTTATTAACATAAGCAAGTCAATTTCACCTCAAACTACTGCATTTAATGCTTGCCTTTTTTTTTGTTGTTTTTTTTTTGGCGTTGGGGATTTGCTTTTTTTATTTTTATTTATTATTATTATACTTTAAGTTCTAGGATACATGTGCACAACTTGCAGGTTTGTTACATACGTATACGTGTGCCTGGTTGGTGTGCTGCACCCATTAACTCATCATTTACATTAGGTATATCTCCTAATGCTAACCCTTCCCCCTCCCCCCACCCCATGACAGGCCCTGGTGTGTGATGTTCCCCTTCCTGTGTCCAAGTGTTCTTATTGTTCAATTCCCATCTATGAGTGAAGACATTTAGTGTTTGGTTTTCTGTCCTTGTGATAGTTTGCTGAGAATGATGGTTTCCAGCTTCATCCATGTCCCTACATAGGACATGAACTCATCCTTTTTTATGGCTGCATAGTATTCCTTGGTGTATATGTGCCACATTTTCTTAATCCAGTCTATCATTAATGCTTGCCTTGTTATACCCTGTGGGGACTTGCCAAGTCAAAGACAGCTCTCTACTTCAGAAAAGTACATCTGTCCCTCCTGACTCTCCTCAGACTGGGCATTGGTAAATTAGGACCATTTAATCTGGGGATATTTCGATAAAGACCCCAGTGTCAACCAGGAGTCTTGCCCCCCAATGTAGAGCTTTCATGCCATAGTTGGTCCAATGTTCTGTGGACCACTGAAGAACAAGGATGGACTGCCCCAATTGGTTTTTGTAATTTCCTAAAATCATACATTCATTTTACTAGAGGATCACAGAAGTTAAAGACTTAAACTTTGGCAATTAAGACAGGATACCAAGATGCAAATGCCTGGTTGGAATGGATCAAATATTCTGTCCACACGTTAAACAAACGCAATTGTTATGCTTGTGCACATGGCAGGCCAGAGCCCAGATTGTCCCCTTTCCACTAAGGTGGTCCTTCAGTCGACCAGGCGTGGACTGCCTGGTAGCTCTTTTCCAGGATTCTACAGCCTGGAGTAATTAGTCGTGCCAAGTTCTCTCCTGCTATATCCCAAAGTTCTGCACCCAGCAGGTCAGCCCCTGAGGGCCATCCAGCTTTTGTCTCCCAACACTAAGTTCACGTCATGTCTCTCACAACAGGGAGGATACTTAGTGTTCCTTGGAGACCTGAAGAGATGCAGTGAGCTTAAGAATTTTCAAGAGCTTGTCAATCAGTCAGCCCTTGTTCATGCCTGAGCGGATGTGTGGTGGTATTGTGGTGGACCTTTACTGGACACTCTGCTGAATAACTGGAGTGGCACTTGTGCTTTAGTCCAAATGGCTATCCCTTTCACCCTGGCATTTCATCAACCAGAGGGATGGATCCGGTTATTGGACAGAAGGATAGCCATGCCACAGCTGCTAGGAACCGCAGTTGTACTGGCTGTGCATAAGACCACCCACATAGGTGAAGAGTCACTTGAAAAGTTGTTAGGTCGGTACTTCTACATCTCACATCTGTCAGCGCTTGCCAAAACAGTGGTACAGCAGTGTGTCACCTGCCAGCAGCACAATGCTAGGCAAACTCCAAACTTCCCGCCCGGCCTGCAAGCTTATGGAGCAGCCCCCTTTGAAGATCTCCAAGTAGACTTCACCGAGATGCCCAAATGTGGAGGTAACAAGTATTGGCTAGTTCTAGTGTGTACATACTCTGGGTGGGTGGAGGCCTATCTAACATGAACTGAGAAAGCTTGTGAAGTAACCTGTGTGATTCTCTGAGATCTCATTCCTAGGTTTGAACTGCCATTATGGATAGGCTCAGAAAATGGGCTGGTGTTTGTGGCTGACTTGGTACAGGAGACAGCAAAGGTGATCGAGTATGGATCGAAGACTGGAACGTAGCCCCCTTGCGGCCATGGTGGAAAGGACCCCAGACTGTCGCCTTGACCACTCCCACAGCCATAAAGGTAGAGGGAATCCCAGCCTGGGTCCACCACAGCTGCGTAAAACCTGCAGCACCTGACACCTGGGAGGTGAGACCAAGCCTGGACAATCCCTGCAAAGTGATTCTGAAGAAGACAACAAGCTCTGCTCCAGTCACACCTGGAAGCTGACTGGTCCACACATGGCCAAAGCATAAGGAAACTCATCGTGGGACTCATTTTCTTTAAAATTTGGACTTGTACACTCAGGACTTCAACTGACCTTCCTCAGACTGAGGACTGTTTCCAGTGTATACATCAAGTCAATGAGGTAGGACAAAAGGTTGCTGCAGTCCTATTGTTTTATAGTTATTATGAGTGTACCAGGACTCTAAAAGGAACTTGTTTGTATAATGCTATTCTATACAAGATATGTAGCCCAGGAAATGACCAGCCTTATGTATGCTATAACCCATCTGAGCCCCCTATGACTACTGTTTTTGAAATAAGATTGAGGACTGGTAGCTGGGGAAAAGCTGATAGGAGTAAAGTAATAACTGGAACAGAAGAGAAAGGAGTCTCCAAACAAATTATCTTAAAATTTGATGCCTGTGAGGCAATCAACAGTGATCCGTATGGAAATAGAATAAGATGTGGCTCTCTAGATTGGGAAAGGGGCTATATAGTAGAAAATAAGTATATTTGTCATGAATTGGGACTGTGTAGTGATGAATGTAGATACTGGTCCTGCGTAGTGATGAATGTAGTTACTGGTCCTGCGTCATTTAGGCCACCTGGAAAAAAAAAGATGAGAAGGACCCTGTCCACCTTCAAAAAGGAAGGAGTAACTCTTCCTGTGCTAGTGGTCACTGTAACCCATTAGAACTGCTAATTACCGATCCCCTTGATCCCTGTTGGAAAACAGGAGAGTATGTAACTCTAGAAATCAACGGAACTGGACTGGATCCCTGAATAAATATTTCGGTCCAATGGGAAGTCCACAGGCACTCTCCCAAACCAGTGTTTCAGACCTTTTATGATGAGCTGAATCTACCAGTGCCCGAGCTTCTGGGTTTGTCCAGTTGGCAGAAAATGTAGCTCATTCCCTCAATATTACTTCCTGTTATTTATGTTGGGGAACCACTGTGGGAGACCGATGGCCTTGGGAAGCCTGATAGTTGGTGCCTGCTGATGCAGTTCCTGACGTAATTCCAGTCCAGAAGGCCCAAACTAGCAACTTCTGGGTCTTAAAAATATCCATTATTGGACAATATTGCATAGCTAGAGAAGGAAAAAACTTCACTGTCCCTGAACTGATCCCTAGGCTCAGCTGTCTAGGACAAAAGCTATATAACAGTACAGCAAAGACAATCACCTGGTGGGGCTTAAACCATGCTGAAAAAAACCCATTCAGTAAGTTTCCTAAGTTGCAAACTGTTTAGACCCATCCAGAATTTCATCGGGACTGGACAGCTCCTGCTGGACTGTACTGGATATGTGGGCATAGAGCCTACACCAAAATATCTGACCAATGGACAGGAAGTTGTGTCATTGGTACCATTAAGCCATCCTCTTTCCTGTTACCTGTAAAGACAGGTGAACTTCTAGGTTTCCCTGTCTATGCCCCCTGAGAAAAAACAAGCATAGCCGTAGGCAATTGAAAAGATCATGAATGGCCCCTGAGAGAATCGTTAATATTATAGGCCTGCTACATGGGCAGAAGATGGCTCGCAAGGATACTGAACCCCTAATTACATGCTCAACCGGATCATACAGTTGCAGGCCATCTTAGAAATAATCACTAATGAAACTGGCAAGGCTTTGACTGTTTCAGCCCAGCAGGAAACCCAAATGAGAAATGCCATCTATCAGAATAGGTTGGCCCTAGACTACTTGCTAGCAGCTGAAGGAGGAGTTTGTGGAAAGTTCAATCTCATTAACTGCTGCTTACAGATAGATGATCAAGGACAGGTAGTCGAAAGCATAGCCAGTGAAATGTCAAAACTAGCACATGTACCAGTACAGGTTTGACATGGGTTTGATGCTGGATCCCTATTTGGAAAGTGGTTTCCAGCTCCAGGAGGATTTAACACTCTTGTAATAGGTATAGTAATAGTGTTAGGAACCTGCCTATTGCTCCCTTGTTTGTTACCCATATTTCTCCAACTAATAAGAAGTTTTGTTGCCACCTTGGTTCATCAGAAAGCTTCAGCACAAGTGTATTACATGAATCACTATCGATCTGTCTCGCAGGAAGACCTGGATAGTGAGGATGAGAGTGAGAACTCCCACTAGTGAGTGAGGTTCTCAAAGTGGGGAATGAGGAGAGAGGCCATTTCTCTTACTGTCTCCTGTCTCCAAAGAAAAGGAGGAAGTAAAACCTGAAAAATAACAGACTGATCAGCTACACTGGCCAGGCCTGTAGGTTAAAGATTAACCTCCATCCTAATCGCTTGTGCTATGTATAGATCACAGACAATGGTATAGAGAAATACTTGCCTTGCTTACCCCCACCTAGTCACGTACCCCATGCTTGCTCAATCTATCACGACCCTGTCATGTGGACCCCTTAGATTTGTAAGCCCTTAAAAGGGCCAGGAACTCTTTCTTTGGGGAGCTTGGTTCTTGAGACGCAAGTCTGCTGATGCTCCAGACTGAATAAAGCCACTTCCTTCTTTAACCCGGTGTCCGAGGGGTTTCGTCCATGGCTCGTGCTACTACAATACCATGGTTCTGTGTCACAAAACATTTTGACTTTTTCCCCTTTTCCTCCTGACTGCTGTCTTAGCATTCAACTATCTCTTGTCTGCCTAGTGAGTTGCAATGTAGCCTTCTCCTTTCCATCTATAAAAATTCCCTTGACAACATATCTGCTGCCATTCCTTTTTTATTCTTTTTGTCTTTTGAAGTTTATTTCCCTTTCCCCCCATTTCTCTCATCATAATCAATTCACTATGTTAAAATAAAAGACACTGTTGTTTTTAATAAAATAAACTTTTAATGGCTTTTTACCTATGTTGAATTTATAAAACAATTAGTATTTATATTTTAATTATATCATGAACATCCCCAGACTAACTTTGTTAAGCAAAATAAAAAGCAAAATACAGTAAATTAATAATGATACCTACCATATTTTTCTTGACCAAAGGAAGTCCATAAACATGAGTAAATGGTTGAATTGATGAGAAAAATTACTACTACCTGCAGTATTCGATTGTTTTTATTTGTGTCTAGAAAGTACATTGGTCTTGTGTAAAATCCTTGTTGATATTGCTTGGCAGAAGTAATGTTCTTTGCTATGGGTCTAGGATGAGACTTTGGAGTCTCACAATTTTCAGTACATGGGCTTTTGAAATATGCACGTGGAGGCTGCACTTCTCATTTTCTCTTGTCCACATGTTTTCAGTCTTCTGTTCCCAGGATAAAATTTTCCAGACTGCATCTGCACTGTAATATATGCCCACGATAAAAAGAAAACTCTGTCTCTCTGTGGAATAACTCAGCCAAGGAAATTCCATTTTTATGAGAAAGCCTAGTTTGCCTTGAGATGGTTGATTGAGTTGGAATCTAAAAGCAGAGTTTCTGATACAGCATTGACAAGGACATATCACAACAATCCTGTATTATTATAATCTGATTCTGAAATAATTACAGTTTGGTATTGATTTGCTGAAGTAATAATTAAGATATTGATTTATAGTGTACTTCATATTTCTCACAATATTCTCCTCTAAGTTGCTAATTTTATTCTTCCTACAGTACTGAGAAGTGTAATATGTGACATCATTCATGTACAACAGATCAAGTAACCATTGAGTGAGCTGCTAACTGGCCCACAGGTCTTCAAGCAGGAGACTAAAGTCTAGAATTCAGGTCCCTTGAACTGATTTCCACATTCTTTTAACTACATAGCTCTGGCTGTCTTTTATATGCCCAGACACTTCACATAGTTTCATCCAAGATTGTCTTCTAAGTTTAACATGTGTAAAATATTACATTGTTTTATAATTACTACAAATCCCTTTTTTGGGGGGACAGAGTCGCACTCTGTTGCCCAGGCTGGAGTGCAGTGGCACAATCTTGGCTCACTGCAACCTCTGCCACCCAGACTTAAGTGATTCTTCTGCCTCAGCCTCCCAAGTAGCTGGGATTACAGGCATGCACCACCACGCCCAGCTAATTTTTGTATTTCTAGTAGAGATGAGGTTCTTCCACATTGGCCAGGCTGGTCTTAAACTCCTGACCTTAGGTGATCCACCTGCCTCAGCCTCCCAAAGTGCTGGGATTACAGGTGTGAGCTACTGCGCCCGGTATTCCTACAAATGTCTTTCAGGTTTCATTATTCTTTTGACATAGAATCCACTATCTGTGTCATTCACTAAATGTATGCTTTCTTCTAGTTAGTAACTGCTAGCAACTAAACTCTTATTCACTATGTTTCTGGAAAATCTGAACGTTAGCCTTTATGGCATTTTTTTTGAGGCGTGTGCATCTATCCCTGTGATACACATTCTCGGTTTTATGTTCTCTTTCCACTATCTCAATTTTCTGATCTGTTAATATCCTGCTACCTCCAAGACTCTTTGGGTAAAGAGAACATAGCAAAAGCAGTTGCAAAGGAAATAGAGAATGCTTTGACATAGAGAGAAGGCTTTGTTCACAAGGCAGCTGTTTGGGAAAACCTCTCAAGCTGTTTTCCCTCTGCTCCCATGCCACAGCAATCAACACAGAAGATTTCTGTGACTACATGTGTGGAGGTTTTTCCCCAAACATCAAGCAGTGGACATCTGCTGGGGGTCCTCCGATTCAATTCCAAGGTTATCAATTGGAGATAGTGTCATATTCTACAGGTTGAGGGCTCAAGTACCCAAGATCACTCCAGCTTAGACACCAGCCCCTTTTTGGGTTTGATTAATTTGCTGGGTGGCATACAGAACTCAGGGAAACACATTTACTGGTGTCTTATAAAGGATAATAGAAAGAATATAGATAAATAAATGCATAGGGTGAGGTATGGGGGAAGGGCTGTGGCACTTGCATGTCCCCCCCAGGTGCACCCCTCTCCAGGAACCTAAATGCGTTCAGCTCTTCAGAAACTCTCCAAACCCTGTCCACTTGGGTGTTAACGGAGTCTTCGTTACTTAGGCATGATTGATTAAACCACTGGCCATTGGTATCAACCAGAACTTCAGCCCCTCTTCCATCTCTGGAGCCTGAGGGGTGGAGCTGAAAGTCTTTCCAGCGATCAGTCATTATCCTGAGGCTATTAGTCAATATTAGCATACAAAAACACAGTACATTGGCCATTTCTAGGATTTTAGGTATTGTATACCAGAAAAAGTGGAGGAAGAATAAATACATATTTCACAATGTATTAGTCCGTTCTCACATTGCTATGAATAAATACCCAAGAATGGGTAATTTATAAAGCAAAGAGGTCTAATTGACTCACAGTTTCACATTGCTGGGGAGGCCTCAGGAAATTTACAATCATGGCAGAACGTGAAGGGGAAGCAAGGAACTTTCTTCACAGGGCAGCAGGACAGATTATGTGCAAGCAGGAGAATATGGCAGAGGCTTATAAAACCATCAGATCTGGTGAGACTCATTTAATATCACGAGAACAGCATGAGGGAAACCACCCTTATGATCCAATTACCTCCACCTGGTCCCACCCTTGACACTTGGGGATTATGGGGATTACAGTTCAAAGTGAGATTTGGGTAGGGACACAGAGCCAAACCATATTACACAATATCACAGTGGCAGTCTGGGCAGTTGTAGGAGAGACAAGGTAAAAGGAAACTTATAACTTCAGCAAGAGATACACTTATCTAGTGGAGGGATTGTCTCCCTTCAGCATGAGATACACTTATCTACTGGAAGCATTGTCTAGTGGAGGTCTGTAGGTATTGTTGTGAGACACAGTGAGACACAGTGATACCTTACAACAATAAGGTTCCCCGAGAGTTATGGAGAATGAACAAAATGGCTCCAAAGTTTCTTTTGGATGGGTTCTAGGGGTATTTGTGTGTTTCAGAAACAGATTTCTGAGTTCCTGCAGCACTAAAAGTAATCCATATATGTTGGGAATAATGCTCAAAATCCTAAGGAGATTGAACACTCAAACAAAGGATTCTTAGCAAAGCAATTTTACTTCTGCACAGAGGGGTGCTTCTCCTTGGCCAGTCACCATGAGAGCACACCTGAACAAAGGGGCACGAGAGCCTTTATTCCTGACGCAAGTCCTGTACCCTTTCCCCATTGGCCAGGGTAGGGTCACACAATCTGAACTAATCCCGATTGGCTAGACATTTGAATTTTCTTTAGATAAGGTGGGCATGTAAGGGAGAGAGGGGGAAAAAAAGGGGAAGGGGTTTCTGCAATGAGCTAGAGAGCTAGTCTCCTTTCCAAATAAGGAAAGGAACGTGAGCTGGTACTGATAAGCATGGTACTGTGGCGTGTCCTGGCATGCAACAAAGGCAGAAAAGGGAAAAAGGAAAAAGGGGTGTGTGGGAGGGTACTATGAATTAAAGAATAAAGGATTGATCAGCTATTTGAAGAGAAACCTCATCATATCCCACAATATATAATTCCAAATAGTTGACTGTACAATTTTCAGCAACATAAATAAATTATTCCATTCTTTTCTAATGCTAAAAAAGACAGGTTTTTAGTGCAAGAGACAATGCGAGACAGAGTAGAGACAAGACTCAGTCCTCACCAGGATTTGGCCCCCATTTTTCCTATACCTGCTGATTACCAGACCTTGCACCACCAGCTCCTCTGGTGCCATCCCCACTGACCATGAGACCTTGAAGAAACTAAGATAAGCAGCATCTGACCATAAATCTTACTCAAGGGATTTAACTCTATTGCCAGCATGCGCACAAGAGCAGAAGAATAACTAACCAATCTTTATCCCATGCCTCATTATGCTACTGAAATCCCCACCCAGGGGATTTATTAGGAGGGGCTTATCCACCATTTTTCAGTCATGTGATATATGTACTAACACGATTTCTCACTGCACCTGTGTACCCCATGCTCCACCCTGCACATGTAATGATGCTTGCCTATCTCATGCAAATGCATATCACCCTTCCTAAAAACACTGCAAAGACCTGTTCTTAGGGAGTTAGCCAGAGAACTATCATCCCAGTGCTGTCTCCCTTTTGTTTGAGAAGAATCCCCCAGGAAAGCTTTGTCTGGGAAACTTGCTTGGCCTCGTGTTCATTTTGATTACATGGGAGCCTAAGAACCTGTGGTCATAACAAACGGAATCATCTGTGAATGCAATATTTTCAACATGGTGTTGAAAAATACAGTTGCAAAATAAAATTGAAGGGGTTAATATTGGTGCCTGCTAGATTGATGTCTCCTAGAGTGGAGGGGTTCAGCTGCCTGATTCTTAGTAAGTCTATCCTAATTTTGTCTGACACCTGCCATGCAATCTGTCCATGCAACAAAAGCCCTAGTTGAAACCAGGGCAGAATTCAGCATGTGCAAAGACTGTCACCATCTGATTGTCAGTAGCTATCTCAGGACCAACGAGGAGATCATGTTGTTGGTTGGCAACAAGACCGATATTGAGAAGTGAGTGATATGCTAGAAACTCTATAAGAAACTTATTGACCTGTGATGATGAGACTAAGATATGTCCTTTACCATAGTGGTGGTTGTGCAAACAGTAAGTCAAGTATAATTGAAATGGGGCAAAATACACAATGAGCCAGAAACACTGAAAACATAGATAAAAAAGAAGCCCAGGAGTGGTGGAGGATCAGAGAGAATCAGGCTTCTAATAGAAAGTGAGATGGTGGCGGGAAGGGGCGAGGGGTGAATCTAGTAGAGAGAAGCTCATGGGTAAATGGAGAGAGAGAAGGTTGGATAAACTTGCTGAGCTTACAGGAGAGACCAGTAGCTGTCATGGAGGCACTGTGTACATGGAGAGGTGAGATCAGAGGTCTTTGTAAAACAAAGGATTCTTCACCTTGGCATCCCAGGACCATATACTCACCCTCACTGTGCCCAAAGGGGAATTCTTCTGGAGGCCATAGAGATTTTCTTTTATTTATTTATTTATTTGTTTATTTATTTATTTATTTATTTTTGAGACAGAGTCTTGCTCTGTTGCCCAGGCTGGAGTGCAGTGGCATAATCTCAGCTCACTGCAACCTCTGCCTCCTGGGCTCGAGCAATTCTCCTGCCTCAGCCTCCTGAGTAGTTGGGACTACAGACGCCTGCCACCACACCTGGCTAATTTTTGTATTTTTAGTAGAGACGGGGTTTCCCATGTTAGCCAGGATGGTCTCAATCTCCTGACCTTGTGATCCACCTGCCTTGGCCTCCCAAAGTGCTGGGATTACAGGCGTGAACCACCCTGCCCGGCCTAGATTTTCAAGAACCTCTACAACAGTGTCTTTTGGTTGAAAGATCACAAAAGAGGAAAAACAGTGTGTATACCGTGCTGGGGTGGATCCTCAGCGTATCTAATATAGCCTTACTCATTGTTCCTTGTTTCAATCTATGTTGATGGGGTAGAGTCTTAATCTGTTTGGAAGGCTAAAATAGAATACCATAGACTGAATGGCTTATAAATAAAATAATTTTATTTTCTCACAATTTTGGAAGCATGGAAATACAAAATCAAGAAATCAGCAGATTTGCTGTCTGGTGAGGGCCTGCTTCTTGGTTTATAGATGATTCTTCTCACTGTGTTCTTGCTGTGTCCTTGCTGCAGAAGAGAGGAAGCAGCTCTCTGGCATCTCTTTTATAAGGGCACTGATTCCATTCATAAGGGCTCTGCCCTCATGACTTAACCACCTGCCAAGGGCCCTACTCCCACATTGGGAGTTAAGATTTCAACCAAAATGCCTATGACTGGTGGGAATCATAAAACTCAATCATAAAAACAAAAATAAAATAGAATGTATTTAGACTGTTTTTATTATAGATATTCAACGTCAATGTTAAAAGTTGGTGTTTGTTATGTACCAAAACAAACTGTAAGAATTTTAAAAAATTGGACATGTCTTTCACTTTTTAAATTCCATATTTGCCCTGTGCTAAGTAAAACAGATGCTTGATTAATTAATTTTTAACTTTTTTATGTTAAAAAATTAAGACTTTATTCCCAGAGGGGATAAAAATTTTAATAAGCAAATTTTGAAAGGGAAAATATCTATACACTTCACTTTTTTGTTCATTTTATTGTTTTGTTAGTGTACACTGAACATTTAAAATCAGCTTCAGACTAATTGTGGACATTGCCTTATTATTTTATATTGCCTTGACTGAGAGTGAGTAATCCATTATGTCAGATAACACTTATTCTTCCTGTTTCTTAGTTTCCTCAGGTGTAAAATAAGAAGATTGATTGAGATGATAGCTAAGGCATTTTCTGAAACCATTTTTCATTGTATGTACATTGAATTCATGCTACTCCTAATGCATACATAATCCCTTCATTTCATAAATATGCTCCTCTCTCAGACCTGGGTTGCTTTATATTTATGTTTTCTTTTCTCTGTACATTTTCTATTTGTAGGCATGAGGATTCTGTGAGATGCATGTTACTACAACAGCGTTTTTGTTTCTCTGATGCACAAATTCCAAAGTGGCTAGCCTTTTCACCTCTTTTCTGTTTAGCACTTAGGTCCCTCATGATTAGGTTGAAGTGAATTTCTTCATCTGTCAGTGGCTTTTCTAGTCTCAGGACAGACATTCCATTTTTACAATTTACTTGTTTTCACATTCGATTTGTACAGTTTGCTCCCTCAATGCAAGGACTCAAATGATGCTTTACATTTTCTGTTTATTTGTGTGGAGGTTTGGCCCATTATGCCTGATGGACTTCTAAAATCACTCACTAACTCCTACAGAATTCTTTGTGTCTCTTTTTTGGAAATGTGAAAACTTATCTACCCAAGAAATGTGATTATTTTCTTTGTGTTTCTTTTCTAATTGTTTTTTCCCCTCTGAACACCCAAAGCAACTTCTCTTTGCCACAATACTTCTGTTTCTCATTTTTTATCATCTTCTAATTTCTTGAGAAAGAAATCTTAGTGGAACTGAGAAACAGCAATTTGGTTTTTGTTTTTCTGTTTGTTTCTTGACATTCTCCTTCTTTTTACTTTCATCAGCACAGAACTTTGTTAGAGTGAATTTATGTGCAAGCTTGTTCTGTGAACATTATTTCATTATTTAATAAAGTCAGGTATCTGGTTCTCTGAGAATGTGAAGAAATATGGTAGGACTATTAAATGCTGCAATTAAGAAAATAGGCAATGATTGTGTACTAGTCAGCTTATACCAGAAAGGTGAATTTCTTGATTCCTATTATA
The DNA here is from genome assembly GCF_009828535.3 of Hylobates moloch. Classification (NCBI taxonomy): domain Eukaryota; kingdom Metazoa; phylum Chordata; class Mammalia; order Primates; family Hylobatidae; genus Hylobates; species Hylobates moloch. The sequence continues at coordinate 159,335,137 of NW_026652278.1, forward strand.
ACTCCTTGTTTCTGTTATAATACTTAGAATAAACAAAAGGGAGAATGGAAACAATTTAAAGAAGGCTGGTAAAGTTAGTAAAACTTGGTTCTGAGTCTTTGATTCCTTCTTCTGCACCATGTCCACATGTCCCTTATGCAATAGATCAGTTCAAATTCGTGAAATAACAGGGTATATTTTTAGCCCGTTTTGCATTCTGTATTTCTTTTTTGGTCAGTCTCATAGTCTTAATGATGATCTTTTCTTAGTCTGGATTATCTGATCACAAGTAACCGATACCAACTCAAATTATCTATGAAAAAAATTATGAAACCAGAGAAGAACTGAACCACATGGAAACCAAGGCAAACAGGTTTGTTTGGCTTTATATGAACTGCAACATCCCTAGGTTTCAATTCTTTCTGTCTTTTAAGGGATTCTCATACTGCTTTTCTGGGTCTGTCACCTTCATTTCCCTCTCGCTCTGCAGTCTAATTTTTTTCTTCCTGTTTTTCTGTAGCCTTTCAGGGCCGCTCTAATATGGAGTATTGCTCTCAGACGAATGCAAGAGGAGACACTTTTGTGAGGTGTGCTCTCTGTTCTCATCCCTCTTCAAGTCTAGTCTAGATAGCTGGGATTCTGGAATTCTCTAATCTACCAGGAGTAATTTTCCTCCTCGGGCACATTTTTCTGAGGGCAGCCCATGCAGCCAGTGTGTGCATCCTTGGGCATCAGCATTGGCAATGGGATAGGCATTTACAACGGGTATTTGGATCTTCCACATGTAAGTGCGTGGCACTTGATTTAAAGACAAAGCTCTGTGTAGAACGAGAAGGGATGCAGATCGTGATCCAGAGCCACTAGCTAGTTCTCCACATTCTTGCTGGAAATTTCAAGGATTCTGAGAATACTGTATTCAAATCTGTCATCATAATGGTGTATTTGTTAGCATAGGAGGCTAGAACGTATCTTTTAAGCAATATATTAGTTTCATTTTGTAATTTTGAAATATATGTATTTGTGGTATATGGAGTTCCATTTGTATTTCTGTCCTGGACCCCATAAATAAAATGAGGGAGTTATGCCAACATGGATATTTACAGAACATTCCCCTATAACTGAATTAGTCTTTAATTCACATTTAAAGTTATCTGGGATAGAAACTACTTTTTCTAACTTGAGTGAGGTGTTCATGCATGAGTCTTTCACAGATATGTCAAACTCTATTGTTTAAAGTTAAATTAATTACCTTCCCCTCTTAATGTGCTACCCTTACATTTCATCCTTTCAACATATTTTTATTGAAAACCCATTCTGAACCAGGCACTATGCTAGTCACTGGGGAAAAAATGGTGAACAAAAATATACGTTGTCCCTATTCCGATGTAGTGGAAGAAACAGATTCCATATTTGGTAGACGGGAGCACCACAATCTACCTTGTTATCAATCCCCAGATCTTAAATTTATACATGATTTTTTCACCTTATTTATAGCCAATTAGTTATTAATCCTTGTTCATCTCATTAATTGTTTTTCTATTTCTTCACCTTTTGCTTATCCCCACTGCCACTGTCTTAATTCCATCTTAATTCTTCTTCTGTCCCATAGACTCTTGTTTGGGCTTTTTTTTTTTTTCTTATGTTTAGTATTGTTTTTCTCAAACACCTACATATCCTAAAATGGAAAACTGTCATTTTAAATTCTTGATTATAATCCAATCATGTTATGAGGTAGCTCCTGTTCCCTAAATGCCTTTGCTCACCCATCCTCTTCCAAGACAAATACTAAATCCTTATGGAATAAAGTTTAATTTACTTTGGGAGGAAATGCCATCTATAAATAGCTTTCTACTTACCTTCTTCCCATAGAAAATGCTTCCCATTTTCTAAATTTGAATATTTCACTTCAACAGCAGCAATGTCTTAGTTCTGGAACTTTGCTCCCAATACCTGGAAACCCTTTCTCACCAAAATTTTACCTGTTCCACACTCATCTACCTCTCACCCAAAACAAACACACACACAAGTGTGGTTAGGTTCCTTTTCAATGGGCTTTTACTGCAAATGCCCATACATAAGACTACTAGAGCATCTACTGAAAGTAATGAAATAGTGTGCGTACACACACACACACCCTTGTTGAATAACACCCTTATATATATTCATTCCATTAGATTTTAACTACTCAAGGGGAAGCACTGTTTTTATGATAAAGCAGATCAACAATAAATAGATTAAGGAAACACAGAAAAAGTCTGACAACTTGTGGTTTCTCAGATTTGACCTATCAATGTGCCTTTTCTCTGTTTTCAAGGTTGATTTTGTTGCCTTTGTTCATCTTGTATCTCCTGGTGTAAAACTTTTCCAGAGGAAACACATATCTCTCAAAGATAAATTCTGGAGCAAATAGTTATTGTTTTGAATTCAGGCAGAATAAAACAGTTCAGAGATTTTCACTCACTTACACCACACTGAATGAATTCTAGTGATTCATCCTGAATATAGAGTGGTATAATATGTAAACTCTTTATCTTCAAAAGTTTTCAGCCTGCAATATGAGAATTTTCATTTTAAGTATCTGAAGGTAACCCATATTCCGAGGAAGTTTATACCATCACAGGAATAAAGGAACAGTCTAGTGAAATAGTCTAGTTATGTAAATACTTACTGGCTGCAATTCCAAATATACCGTCCCCATGGTGTATGCCTTCTTTCAGGAACAGCTACATTGGGCAGGTGGTAGGAATGATTATTGGCATATCTAACATCTAAGACTTCTTTAGGTGAATTTTAAATTTTATTTATATGAGTTAAGTAAATAGCAGCAGAATGTATTCATTTAATGTGACCATTTAAATTCAAGTAGATATTATAGACCACAAGTTTTGATAAGTTTTTATTTCCTTTCAGTTTCAAATACTTTCCAACTCCTTTCCAACTCTCCTTTGATTTTTTTTAAATTTGACAATGGGCTAAAGTGTTACTTCACTTTCAAATACTTAAATATTTTCAGATACGTTTCTGTTAATAATTTCTAATTTAATTATATTGTGGTAAGAACATATTTTGTATGATTTGAATTATTATAACTTTATTAAGATTTATTTTTTGGTTCAAAATATGGTCTATCATCTTATAATGTGCTAAATACTAGGAATACACAAATAAATGACATGAAAAATTATTAAACAATTCATAATCTTTTGTTTAATAGATATGTTTACAAATTATAAATGCATTACAAATAATAAATGTTATAAATACCAGAGATATGTGTACAAAATTCCATAGCATATTACTGTGGTTTTGTCAGGGAGCAAGTTATGATCTAGAAAGAATCATAATTTTATTGGTACTTACTGCAGAACAGGACACACGAGAGATTAATTATATTTGTTTCAACCTTGGGAGTTAATACCGTTTTTCTCATATTACATATAAGGAAAGATTTTGGAATTAGTGAAAATAGGCCATTGGATCAGGGAATAGAATAAATTTAAGAGCTTGATGATGAGAAGGTGTAATTAAATCTGGACCAATAGATTTTCTTTTCTTTTTTTTTTTTTTCTTTTTGGAGACAGGGTTTCGCTCTGTCACCCAGGCTGGAGTGCAGTGGCACGATCTCTGCTCACTGCAACCTCTGCCTCCCGGGTTCAAGTGATTCTCATACCTCAGCCTCCCGATGTACCAATCGAATTTTAAAAATATATCTTCAAAGGCTTATCCAGCAATTTAAAGACATAATTCACCTTAATTTAAAATTCATGTAGATGAAAATTTTAATTAAATTTTATTGTATTCTGTCATTAGACCAGAACTCCCTTGTTGAGTACTGATATACGTAATCTAAATGAGAGGCAACTTGTCCAACTTATGAAGGACTCCATTTCGTGAAAGTTTGAAACCACATCTTGAGGTGTGTACCAATTTACAGCAGCAGATGTCTGTATACGACTGATATCTCCCTAACCAGGAGTGTATAGACAAAGGGCCAGGCAGCCTCTGGATAATAATATTATTATTTTGTCTTTATTGAGCACTTATCTCTGAGGAACTAAAGTGATTTACAGGAATTATCTCATTAGTTCATACAATAGTCTTATGAAGCAGGTAGATGACAGCTGATGTTGTCTTTGTTTTTTAATAGAATTCTCTAGGTACAGCCTGGGAACTTTGATTAGATAAGTGAGCTGGATCCATAATATCCTAATCAAAGGGAAATTGTCTTTCCAACTTTGAAAACATCATAACATTCAAAACACATTTTTGTAAGTATTGAAGTTTTCAGTGTATATTCCAGCTAAAGGAGCAAGCCATATCTAAAGGTGTTATTGATAAGACACATTCTTAAGAACTCAGAAGTGTATAGATTCTCTATGAAATCCAACAAATATATTTGAAAAATGTGCTATATGAGAAAATTAGAGCATGGTATTTTCTGTAGAGAGGTTTTGGTCGTCTTGGTAAGGTAAAATTTATGAACGTAAAAAAGTCCTTACTACGGACTTCTTATAGGATATCTATAATCACATATGTGTGATATCCTTAATCACACACATATATATGTATATAGACATGTCTATGTATATCTGCGTATATCCCTATATTCAACAAGGGCATTCTGGTCTAACAATAGAATACAATAAATGATAATAAATGATAGAATACAATATAATAGACTATAATATAATAAATGATAGAATACAATAAAATTTAATTAAAATTTTCATCTACATTAATTTTAAATTAAGATAAACTAAGTCTTCAAATTGTTGGATATGTCTTTGAAGATGTATTTTTTAAATTCTATTGGTCCAGATTTAATAACACCTTCTCACCATCAAGCTCTTAAATTCATTTCCTGATGCTATGCCCTATCTTCACCAATTCCAATATCCTTGATCAGACACATGTAACTATATAGATATCCATCCATATCTATGTATATCTCTATCTCTACTTCAATATCTATCATCTATCTATCTATCATCTATCTATCATTTAAAATGAAGTGCTAAGATAATTATAATATGGCATACACAAACTTGTTCTCTCTCAGAAATGGACAGAACACTATGAGCAGGTAATTGTAATGAAAGATTGATTATAAACATAGCTGCCTATTGCACTTTAAATAAAATGCAGATGCCTTGCTGTGGCCTTTAAGGCTCTATGTGGACTGCCTTGATTATCTATTCAACCTCATCAAATAGAGAACTATTTCTTATTTGGCCTGTCCCCAAACATCTAACTCCTCTGCCTGCATTCTCAGTTTCAGCTGATGACCTTGGATCCTATTTCACTAAGAAAATAGAAACACTCAGTAGAGCATTTCCACAGGCTGTTTTGACCATATTTACAGACTTAACCTCATCTGTTTTCATAGACGCTGGCTCTCTGCCTCCCTATGGATGAACTGTCTGTAATTTATCTCAGTTGCTTTCCCCCAAATCACTGTGTACTATATCCTGTCCCCTCTAGCCCACTCAAGGCTATGCTGCAGGAACATTCCTTTCTTCTGATTCATCATTTTCCCTCTCTAGTAAATCAGTAGGCAAACATGATCTTACTTCTTCCATTGAAGAAAAGATAAAGTATTCTTTTTTGTTGTTATGCTCTTTACAGTTTACAGGTTCTTAGTATTTATACACCTTTTTGCTGAGTGCAGAGAAAATAAACATAATTTGTTGAGTCAAGATATAACTTATAATTAATTTTTAAACTTTTATTTTAGGTTCAGTGGTACATGTGAAGGTTTGTTACATAGGTAAACTTGTGCCATGGGGGTTTGTTATATAGATTATTTCAGCACTCAGGTATTAAGGCCATTACCCAATAGTTGTATTTTCTGCTCCTCTCCCTCCTCCTACCCTCTGCTCTCAAGTAGACCACAGTGTATGTTGTTTCCTTCTTTGTGTTCATGAGTTTTCATCATTTAGCTCCCACTTATAAGTAAGAACATGTGGTATTTGGTTTTTCATTTCTGCATTTGCTTGCTAAGGATAATGTCCTCTAGCTCCATCCATATTCTCTCTAAAGACATAATCTTGTTTTTTTATGCCTGCACTGTATTCCATGGTGTATATGTACCACATTTTCTTTATCTAATCTGTCATTGATGGGCATTCAGGTTGATCCCTTGTCTTTGCTATTGCGAATAGTGGTGCAATGAACATGTGTCTTTATGGTAGAATGATTTATGGGATTGCTGGGTCGAATGATGGTTCTGCTTTTAGCTCTTTGAGAAATTGCCACATTGTTTTCCACTATAGTTGAACTAATTTACACTCCCAACAATGTATAGGTGTTCCCTTTTCTCTGCAAACTCACCAGCATCCATTTTTTTTTACTTTTTCATAATAGCCATTCTGACTGGTGTGAGATGGTATCTCCAGGCAGTTTTGATTTGCATTTCTTTAAGGATGAGTGATGTTGAGCTTTTTTCCATATGTTTGTTGGTTGCATGCATGTCTTCTTTTGAAAAGTGTCTGTTCATGTCCTTTGCCCACCTTTTAATGGGGTTGTTTGTTTTTCTCTTGTAAATTTGTTTAAGTTGCTTATAGATGTTTGCTATTAGACCTTTGTCAGATGCATAGTTTGCAGATATATTCTCCCATTCTGTAAGTTGTCTGTTTACTCTTTTGATGGTTTCTTTCGATGTGTAGAAGCTCTTTAGTTTAATTAGATGCCACTTGTCAATTTTTTGCTTTTGTTGTGATTGCTTTTGGTGTCTTTGTTGTGAAATCTTTGCCTGTTTCATACGTCCAGGATGGTGTTGCTTAGATTGTCTTCCAGGGTTTTTATACCTTGGGGTTTTACATTTAAGTCTCTAATCCATCTTGAGTTGGTTTTTGTAATAGTGTAAAGAAGAGGTCCAGCTTCAATAAATTGTGCTGGGATAAGAAAGTATTCTTTATTCTAGAGACATTCTAATTACCCTTTTTAGCTATTTTGAAATATACAATAGATTATTATAAACTATAGTCACCCTACTGATTTATCACGCACAGGGTCTTATTTCTTCTATCATATTGTATGTTTGTACTCATTAATCAATCTCTTTTCATCCCTTCTGCCCCACTGTCTTTCCTGGCCTCTGGTAACCACCAATCTACTCTCTGTCTTAATGAAATCCACCTTTTTAGCTCCTGCATATAATGACAATATGTGATATTTATCTTTGTGTCCTTTTCTTATTTCACTTAACATAATGACCATCAATGTTCCATCAATGTTCCATCATTGTTGCTGCAAATGACAAAATTTTATTCTATTTTATAGCATAAAGAAAATACAAATATTTAAGGTGATGATATCCCAGTCACACTGATTTGATCCTTATGAATTACATGAACATATTAAATTACTGTGTGTACCTTAAGATATGAATTTCTATTATATATCAATACAAAATTAAATCTAAAAAAGAAAGTATTTTTAATGTTACTGACTCATATCTCTTTTTGTTTCTATGATGCAAATCCTCCAGATAGTTGATTGTACCATCAGTTTCTAACTGTTTTCTATCCTCCAATTCTCCCTTTAGGCCTCTCTGTGCAAATTCAGGTTTTAAGGTTAGCAGTGACTCACACATTACTAAATCCAGTGACCAGTCCTCAGTCCTCTTCTTTGTTGACCTATCAACAACATTAGACCAGGTTGATAATTCCTTACTCCTTAAGACATTTTATTCACTGGCTTTCTTCCCCTGCTTTTCCTCCTATAGCTGTTTGGTTTGGTCTTCCTTGCAGTTTTCTCTTGATCGTTCAGTTCATTTCATATTAGTGTGGCGGGGTTGGTGATTCATTTTTCATTACATTAAAATGTAATAAAACTATTCACTGTTTCTAGCCTATTAATGAACCAAACTTGGTTTGCTTTGATATTGTGGTTACAGGTTTGTTTTAGTGTAAATATCTTATGATGTGAACTATTGCAAAAGATCAAAGAGGACTGAGTCAAAACAGGAAAGCAGATGACCTAGCTGAATTGAATATACTCATCACATCATCATAGAGTTAGACTCACTGGTTACTTCTGGCTTTTTTCTTCAACACAATTCAGCTTAAAATGGACAGACTACCATAAGAAGGGCCCCCCCGCTTAGGTGCTACACCAGCTGACAGAGGAATTTCTAGAGCAATTTAAAAATACGAGTGCTCTAGTAATTCCAAAATACTGTCCTCAAACATCTGCACAGGTGAACTGTGGTCACAGGTGTGTAGGGAGACCTGAGTGATTGGGAGTCATCACTTGGGCGGTGGTAAGTTTGCACCTCTCTAATTTCACTGTTGGGAGTAGCTACAGAAGCTCTACAGAGAGCCTAAATTTGGGTGAGTGCAATCTCAAAGGAAAACAAAATAATGAAAACATCCTAGAGTTTGAGAGAGGGATCAGAACTCTAAATGCTGATTTAGGGCTACCAGCTTATAAAAGTAAGCGCACTGGAGTTTGAAGTGAAGATGAGCTCACCCAAGGCAAAGACCACACAGTTTTCAGCATACTTAAGGAATACAGGGAAGAATAAGAGGGAATAGGCAAGTACTCAATATGGCAAGTGTTTGGAGAGCTTTTGCATATCATGATCAAAACTATAAAGCTGCTGGTTGTGGTGGTGTGCACCTGTGCACCTGTGGTCCCAGCTGCTTGGGAGGCTGACGTCAGAGAGGAGTTTGTGTGCAGCCTGGCAACATAGAGAGAACCCATCTCTAAAAACAAACAGACAAAATACACAAAAAACCATATTGCCAACCAAAGCAAACACAACCTCTGCCTTACACTTGAATAGCTTATTTTATTTTATTATTTTTTTTCTTTATAGTCAGGGAAAACTCTGCCTCAAAACTGAAGAATTGGACTTTGAATTTATGTTCCTTCAGGGGTCCTTAGGAATAGTTCTTAAGCTTTACAAGGCCACAGACTCATTGAAAATTTAATGAAACCTATGGATCCTTCCCCAGAAAAATAAAAATGAGTGTAAAGAAACAGATATACCTCTGAAAAAGGAAATTAGAGATCTCTTGGGTGCTGGTAATAGTCACAGAGAAAGATATGACTGGTAATTTCTTGTGTTCAGTTCGAGATGTTTTTCTGCTGCTTTCTTATTATATTCACTTGAGATTTTGTTGTTATGATAAAACAGTACTGAACTCCTAGTTAGGGTTGCTAAGTTTTATTTTCCAATTTTATCACTGCCTTTTGTAATTGTGTCACATACATGCTTTCTCTTAATTAAACATAATGCTATTTATGCTACCTGTGTTCTATTTTGGAGAGAATAGAACATGTTGAGTTGGAGCAACATACCTACAAACTGGTAAAACGAACAACGCTAATACTTGACAGTAGAATTGAACCAAGCTGCCTTTCCAAGATAATTTAAATCAGAGGGAGTAAATTGCTCGTAAAGCTTCAGAATGAGTTTACATGTAAGTAAAGAACATTTTTAATCTAATCTAACAAAGTACCTTTTATAAGGTTTAATAAAGATTTTAAAGTAGCAAGTTTGCTTTACATCTCCTTTTACATATAAGAGTAAGAGACAAACACAATCCAGCCTGTTTTTAGGCGAGATATGCAACGATGTGTAAAGTATGTACAGAAAGAGGAATTCTGTTTTAGATGGCAGTAGCAAAGAGGGAAAGAGCAGAGGGAAATATGAAGTCAAGGGTAATGCCAAGATTCAAGTAAGCGTAGGTACGTTGAAAATTTGATCTGAACATCTAACGTTGATTGACAATGTTTTAGACACAGGAGCCAGACATGATTTACTGCAGACTCAATAGAGGTCAAAAATTAACTTCCTTGATAAAAACAGCCACAAATATTGCAGCAATTAAATCTATGAAAATATTACAAGTTAGCCAAGTTTAAGATAGATATTGGTTATAAGGGTAATATAAAGCATCACACAGACAAATTAGCGTGATCTAAAATGTTGTCACTCTGACTCCAGGTCTTAATACAGGATGTTGGCCACCTGAGTGACAAATTTGATATAGCAAAAGTAGAAAGATACCTGTAAACAAATGAGTTCAAAGGATAAAATTATCTTTCTAGAAACTGAAGGCATAGACGGTGCTATTTTCTATAAGTCTGTAAAATTTTTCCATTTTTGTATCTTGTGTTCTCTCTCTCTTTTTGTGCATATGCGTATATAAACACATATATAGTAGTAAATTCTATAGTCGCTTGAGTTATTCCTGTATTTTTTCTTGAATATTTTCATACAAATATCAGTAGTTGCATACAATTTATATGCTGTTTAAAAAGCAGACATAGTAGCTACACAAATTAAAGTGAGCTTATACCTAGTCTTTGAAGGAAATGATACATGCCTCCTTTACTTTAAATATCCAATAAGTTTATCTACCATCACTTATTCATATATACATCTTAAGGTTGTGGTAGCAGAAAATCATGTTAGCTCAACATGGTCAACAGAAGTAGAGATGATGTAGGAATAACAGTAAAAGACTGTGGGAAAATTATCTATGACAGTGTAATCATCTATTAAGACATGGGCCCGGAGTATAGCACAGATGGGCAGGTAGAATATGCTCCCTTTGGGGAGATTCAATAGCTGTGTGAATCATCAATTCACGATTATTAGTCCTGGCTTCATATTTCATGTAAAATCTTGGATAAAAATTGCCTATAAGCCAGGTGCAGTGGCTCATGCCTGAAATCCCAGCACTTTGGGAGGCCGAAGCAGGAAGATCACTTGAGCACAGGAGTTCAAGATTAGCCTGGCAAACATAGTGAGATCCCATCTCTACAAAGAATAAACAAAGTTAGCTGGGCATGGTGTCGCACCTGTAGTACCAGCAACTTGGAACACTGAGCCAAGAGGATTGCTTGAGCCCAAGAACTTGAGGCTACAGTGAGCCATGATTGCACCACTGCACTCCAGCCTGGGTAACAGAGTAAGACCCTGCCTCTAAAAAGAACAAATATATCTGTAATTGTAAATAAATGTAATTAAATAATAAAACACAAGCTAAAAATAAAAAATAATGCATTTATTGTATCCCACTTTAAAGCTATTTTCCAGAAAAAGTATTCAGTATTCAATTAAACTTTTACAGTTCAAATGTTTGTATGCATTTTGACATTCTTATACTGTAGCCAAGTAACAATTAATTTGACTAGTGTTTAAAAATGTTTAAGGAAAATTAATTTAGTATGTATTGAAACTAATTTTATTTTAAATAAGCATGGACATGTCCCATAAACTTCCAGATATACATGTCCTAAAGATATAGCAGAATGTGTATTACCAAAGGAAAAGTTGTCGGTGCCATTTTTTTTTTTTTAAACGGAGTCTCGCTGTCGCCCAGGCTGGAGTGCAGTAGTGCAATCTCAGTTCACTGCAACGTCTGCCTCCCAGGTTCAAGTGATTCTCCTGCCTCAGCCTCCTGAATAGCTGAGATTACAGGCGCCCACCATCACACCTGGCTAATTTTTGTATTTTTTGTATTTTAGAAGAGACAAGTTTTTGCCATGTTGGCCAGGCTGGTCTAGAACTCCTGACCTCAGGTGATCTGCCCACCTCAGCCTTCCAAAGTGCTCAGTTCCAGGCGTCAGCCACCACGCCCGGCCCACGTCTGTGCCAATTTTAGAAAACAATATACATGTATTTACTTACTAGGTATCTTCACCTGTATGTCTCCCACATACCTGAGACTAAGTTCTTAGCCAACGTCATTATCCCTTCCCTAAATCTATAATTATACCTGTTTCTTTGACTTTGTTAGTGGCACAGTATGTATCCTTCCAGAGAACAATGCATCATCTTCAGTTACTCCATTTTACAGCAAATTACTCAGACTTTACCCTTGTCTGTCACTCAGATAATAATTTCAGTCATCTACCAAGTTTTTCCCTAGTCTATGATTTCCTCTTCCTTCAATCCAGTATCTATACTTTTATGACAATTCACTTTGTAAAATGCAACTTTGACCTATTAGTACCTTGATTTCAGCCTCTTGATGACCTCTTCCTGTCCACAGAATAGAATTGGGCTCTTTAATAGAGCACGAGAGTCCCTTCATGATGTGACACCTGCTTTTGCCTCCAGGTGCATTCCTTTTACTCTGCTTCACGCTTTGCATCCTAACAGCATTACAAGATTCTCATTTCTCTGTCATCACACCAATAACATACACTTACAGTTTTCTCTTTGGAATGTTGCCACTCCTTGATTGGCTATTAAACTAAGGCACAGTATTTAAAACCCAAGTTGAATGATAAAAATTAAATAGAACAACTATAAATGTATCTCTCCTATGATGCTTTCTTTTCCCCTGAACAGGCCATTTTGACGCCAAGATTGAATTATTTACCTCTTCCTTGCTCTTTTGTTAGGTCATGCATATTATTAATGCTTCTCCAGTTTCACTTGGTATATTTTAATTATTATTTATATGTCTAGTTTTTTTAAAAGAAGGTAAGTTTCTCTGTGGAAGGTAATGTGTCTTCCATTCTTGTAACTTGCATTCAGTTTCAACGTGATTGTAAAGCCTGCTTATAGTAACTGACTTCAATGCTTGTCTCATCCAGCCTTCCATTTAATGGGATCCACTTTGAGGCCATTTGAAATGACACATTTGAGTGGTAAGACAATCTTTTTAATCATGTAAAACCTAATATAAAGCATAATTATAAATAAAATCAGAATAACTCATGTATGCTTCAGTGTCTTATTGAGAATATGTTATTGACATTGGATGACCATATGTGGAATTTCAGTAGCTGGAGGAAGCATACACCAGCTGGTTTGTGTCATTGTGCTTATTGGTAATATTACTTTTATAGTGATAAGTACTATAAATTTGATTTTATTAATTTCTTATTAGATTGCTATTCATAAAATTTGTCTGTATACCAGATGGTACAAATTGATCTCAATGTACCCATTGGTATAATGTATAGCTCTGTAAAAAACAGCACGAGTTTTGCTGCTAATCTCTCTTAATGAAACTAGAATGATGTCTGTCACATATTTTTCTTTCTAAAAATTCTATTAAATCTAACCCTTTCACCGATGGTGGATCAGTTACCTTGATCATCCTTCATGCTTACTATGACTTTGAAATAATCTGAAACTCTGGCTTTAATCAACTGTAGCAATTTGGATTGATTATGTTTATGAAGCAGAGATGAGTTCAGTCATCTATTTAGTGTATTAGATATTAAAATGTGAATGTTATGCCAGTTTTGGGACTGCAAGCCTATCATGAAATACATGGATATAAGATCCAAAGGAGTAGTCAGTACTGATGAGGTATTTTATGGCTTCAACCTGTAGCTTTCTCAAGGTAATCAGAGTAGGAACTTTGCTACACTTGAATTCATTGCATACCCACTTGTATTCTGGTTGACACTGGTTACCATGATTACAAAGAGCAACTCATCCACAGTATACATTTGTTTGTGAGTGTGTCATGTACTGCTTAGGTTTTCACCAAAAAATGTGACTTAACTTTTCTTCATATTCTCTGCCTTCAGTAAAACATACTTTGTATCCTTTTATGATAAATATTCACAAACCAATACACGTTGTATTTTTTGTACTCAGTTGTGGTGCTCCAATGTTTATGTGAAAGCTGTTAATTCAACAATTCTTCAAAGAGCTGTCCCGTTGGCTCAGTTCTACTGTGTCGCATAGGCATTCTAGTTTGTCAATCCTCCTTTTTAAAATTTGGCCCAAAGTTCAAAACATAATATTCTGTTGCAGAGTCAGAGGACTGACCACCGCTTTGTTGTTGTTGTTGGACATGCATTTATGTATCAATGCCTTCTAAAATCACATGAACCTTTATGGCAACTGTGTGACACATATGACTTGCTGAGCTAAGAAGGAACAAAATGTTTAGACCAGGTGCAGTGACTCACGTCTGTAATCCCAGCACTTTGGGAGGCCAAGATGGGAGGAACGCTGGAGCCCAGGAGTTCGAGACCAGCCTGAGCAACATAGCAAGACTGCATCCTTACCAAAAATATGTAAAAAATTAGCCAGGTGGGTTGGTGCATGCCTATAGTCCCAGCTACTCAGGAGGCTAAGGTGGTGTCATTGCTTGAGCTCCAGAGTTTGAGACTGCAGTGAGTTATGATCACACCACTGCACTTCAGGCTAGGTGACAGAGTAAGACCCTGTCTCAAAAAAAAAGTGTTTTTTTTTTTTTTTTTTTTTTTTTGGTGTGTCCTACCATTCATGCACATTTCTCTCATGCTACAATTTTTCTTTTGGTGTAATGTAAGATTTAGAATGTAAGCCAAAAATAAAATTCTAAAGCTTCCAACCATCTGAATAGACTTCCTCCTCAGCCAGGGTTCTGTTAAAATTTAACCTGAAAGGGCCGGGCGCGGTGGCTCACGCCTGTAATCCCAGCACTTTGGGAGGCCGAGGCGGGTGGATCATGAGGTCAGGAGATAGAGACCATCCTGGCTAACACGGTGAAACCCCGTCTCTAGAAAATACAAAAAATTAGCCGGGGCATGGTGGCGGGCGCCTGTAGTCCCAGCTACTCAGGAGGCTGAGGCAGGAGAATGGCATGAACCAGGGAGGCGGAGCTTGCAGTGAGCCAAGATCCAGCCACCGCACTCCAGCCTCGGCAACAGAGTGAGACTCCGTATCAAAAAAAAAAAAAAAGAAAGAAAATTAACCTGAAAGACTGGTTCAGGCCATGACGGGAAGTGGGAGTCAGACATGCCTCATCATACCTATCCGGCGTTAAGATCAACACACACTTTAAGTCTGATAAGAAACATTTTACAATCTGTTCTCGCTGAAGCCTGTTACCTGGAGGCTTCATCTGCATGACAAAACTTTGAGCTTCAAGATCTTTTCTTGCAACCGAGACATTCCTTTCTATTGATCCCAGGTCTTTGGATAAACTCAACCAATTGTTAACCAGAAAATTTTTTAATCTACCTATAAGCTGGAAGCTCCCCCTTCAAGTTGTCCTGCCTTTCTGGACCAAACCAATGTGTTTCTTAAGTGTGTTTGATCGAAGTCTCATGCCTCTCTAAAATGTATAAAACCAAGTTGCACCCTGACTACCTTAGGCCACATGTTCTCAGGATGTCCTAAGTGCTGCGTCATGGGCCATGGTCACTCACATTTGGTTCAGAATAAATCTCCTCAAATACTTTACAGAGTTTGACTCTTCATTGAGAAAAATTATTTGTTTTCTTTTGTTAGACTAGGTTCATATTTCACCCATCTAAATCTATTTGTTTATTAAAGTGTAAAAATTGAGGAGAGGAATGGTGAGGTAGGCCAACTCTTTGTTAAGGCAATAGATGATATAGGTTAAATCTCCCATTGAAACTGAAGCTTTTTCTCTTGCCCATAAGATTTTTATCTGACGAGAGATAGCGAAAAATCATGGCTTCACCCTTTGGTCCTGTCTGGTTTGGAGGGCATCCCCTGAGCCCAACTTGGCTTTTACACTACTCGTGGTAGGTTTTTTCCTCATGAGCTTAAACTATAAGGACGTGTTTAATTTTTCTAAATGCAGTTAAAAAAGGAGTATGCTTGTGCTACTCCTCTTGGTGTCTGCCTTAAAGGAGGTTTTCCTCTGAAGCTGGGCAGTGATCTCACTCACCCGGCATCAGAGCACAGTGGGCTTCTTTCCTCAGTCTTTTTGCCAATGTCACAGCCTCCTCTTTTGGGCAGATAAAGGGATGAATAAATTTAAATGGTAAATGTGATCGGTCTAGGCCTGATACTTCTGGATTAGCTTTTACATTTAAATGTGGTTGTGTTCCTAGAAATTCAGACTCCAAGAGACTTTTAAAAGTCCTCTTCCATGGCCCTCCTTTCATAAGCATTCTTGTTAACAAACACAAAGTTCAGCACTGACTCTCATTTAAAATGTGAAGGTAATTTAATGTTGTCTTTTTAACTCAGCCTTATCACAATTCACTGGAATTATTTTTGAAAACAACATTTATAGATGAAAATCCATCTCACTTTAAATAGCTCACAAGACTATAGCTACATCCTCAAGATGACTGAGTCCTAAGTCTACTCTGGAATTTTGAGTCTA
Organism: Hylobates moloch; assembly: GCF_009828535.3. Taxonomy (NCBI): domain Eukaryota; kingdom Metazoa; phylum Chordata; class Mammalia; order Primates; family Hylobatidae; genus Hylobates; species Hylobates moloch. Next base: position 159,351,171 of record NW_026652278.1, read on the forward strand.
TGATGCAGACAATGGGTTGTACTAAGTTTTTTAGACATCCCAGACAAATCTCTGTCTCTGGGAGGCTTGACACTAAATATGAAATAAAAAATTCAGCTGTGTGGAAAAGATAACATCATTTTCTTATAAGTGAAAATAAATTCCTATAGTGAATTATTCCTAATACATTATTTTACAGGGTAGTTTTTTTGTTGTTTATATTTTTTTAATTATATACATTTTCATTATACTTTAAGTTCCAGGGTACATGTGCACAACATGCAGGTTTGTTACATATGTATACTTGTGCCATGTTGGTGTGCTGCACCCATTAACTAGTCATTTACATTAGGTATATCTCCCATCCAGGGTAGTTAAAACTAGACTAATTCAGAGTTCTTTTTTTTTTTTTTAATTGAGCTACGTGCCAGGCAGTTTTAAAGGTGTTTCTCATATATTATTTAATTTTCACAACAACTCTATGATATAGTTTTTTTTTATTTTTATTTTTATTATTATATTTTAGGTTTTAGGGTACATGTGCACAATGTGCAGGTTTGTTACATATGTATCCATGTGCCATGTTGATTTCCTGCACCCATTAACTCATAATTTAGCATTAGGTATATCTCCTAATGCTGTCCCTCCCACCTCCCCCAACCCCACAATAGTCCCTGGAGTGTGATGTTCCCCTTCCTGTGTCCATGAGTTCTCATTGTTCAATTCCCACCTATGAGTGAGAACATGCGGTGTTTGGTTTTTTGTCCTTGCGATAGTTTACTGAGAATGATGTTTTCCAATTTCATCCATGTCCCTATAAAGGACATGAACTCATCATTTTTTTATGGCTGCATAGTATTCCATGATGTATATGTGCCACATTTTCTTAATCCAGTGTATCGTTGTTGGACATTTGGGTTGGTTCCAACTCTTTGCTATTGTGAATAGTGCCACAATAAACATACATGTGCATGTTTCAAAGCAGTGTGTAGAGGGAAATTTATAGCACTAAATGCCCACAAGAGAAACCAGGAAAGATCCAAAATTGACACCCTAACATCACAATTAAAAGAACTAGAAAAGCAAGAGCGAACACATTCAAAAGCTAGCAGAAGGCTAGAAATAACTAAAATCAGAGCAGAACTGAAGGAAATAGAGACACAAAAAACCCTTCAAAAAATTAATGAATCCAGGAGCTGGTTTTTTGAAAAGATCAACAAAATTGATAGACCGCTAGCAAGACTAATAAAGAAGAAAAGAGAGAAGAATCAAATAGATGCAATAAAAAATGAAAAAGGGGATATCACCACCAATCCCACAGAAATACAATCTACCATCAGAGAATACTACAAACACCTCTATGCAAATAAACAAGAAAATCTAGAAGAAATGGATAAATTCCTCGACAAATACACCCTCCCAAGACTAAACCAGGAAGAAGTTGAATCTCTGAATAGACCAATAACAGCTTCTGAAATTGTGGCAATAATCAATAGCTAACCAACCAAAAAGAGTCCAGGACCTGATGGATTCACAGCTGAATTCTACCAGAGGTACAAGAAGGAACTGGTACCATTCCTTCTGAAACTATTCCAATCGATAGAAAAAGAGGGAATCCTCCTTAACACATTTTATGAAGCCAGCATCATCCTGATACCAAAGCCTGGCAGAGACATAACCAAAAAAGAGAATTTCAGACCAATATCCTTGATGAACATTGATGCAAAAATCCTCAATAAAATACTGGCAAACCAAATCCAGCAGCACATCAAAAAGCTTATCCACCATAATCAAGTGGGCTTCATCCCTGGGATGCAAGGCTGGTTCAACATACACAAATCAATAAATGTAATCCAACATATAAACAGAACCAAAGACAAAAACCACATGATTATCTCAATAGATGCAGAAAAGGCCTTTGACAAAATTCAACAACCCTTCATGCTAAAAACTCTCAATAAATTAGGTATTGATTGGACGTATCTCAAAATCATAAGAGCTATCTATGACAAACCCACAGCCAATATCATACTGAATGGGCAAAAACTGGAAGCATTCCCTTTGAAAACTGGCACAAGACAGGGATGCCCTCTCTCACCGCTCCTATTCAACATAGTGCTGGAAGTTCTGGCCAGAGCAATCAGGCAGGAGAAGGAAATAAAGGGTATTCAATTAGGAAAAGAGGAAGTCAAATTGTCCCTGTTTGCAGATGACATGATTGTATATCTAGAAAACCCCATTGTCTCAGCCCAAAATCTCCTTAAGCTGATTAGCAACTTCAGCAAAGTCTCAGGATACAAAATCAATGTACAAAAATCAAAAGCATTCTTGTACACCAATCACAGACAAACAGAGAGCCAAATCATGAGTGAACTTCCATTCACAATTGCTTCAAAGAGAATAAAATACCTAGGAATCCAACTTACAAGGGATATGAAGGACCTCTTCAAGGAGAACCACAAACCACTGCTCAATGAAATAAAAGAGGATACAAACAAATGGAAGAATATTCCATGCTCATGGGTTGGGAGAATCAATATCATGAAAATGGCCATACTGCCCAAGGTAATTTATAGATTCAATGCCATCCCCATCAAGCTACCAATGACTTTCTTTACAGAATTGGAAAAAACTACTTTAAAGTTCATATGAAACCAAAAAAGAGCCCGCATCACCAAGTCAATCCTAAGCCAAAAGAACAAAGCTGGAGGCATCACGCTACCTGACTTCAAACTATACTACAAGGCTACAGTAACCAAAACAGCATGGTACTGGTACCACAACAGAGATATAGATCAATGGAACAGAACAGAGCCCTCAGAAATGATGCCGCATATCTACAACTATCTGATCTTTGACAAACCCAACAAAAACAAGCAATGGGGAAAGGATTCCCTATTTAATAAATGGTGCTGGGAAAACTGGCTAGCCATATGTAGAAAGCTGAAACTGGATCTCTTCCTTACACCTTATACAAAAATTAATTCAAGATGGATTAAAGACTTAAATGTTAGACCTAAAACCATTAAAATTCTACAAGAAAACCTAGGCAATACCATTCAGGACATAGGCGTGGGCAAGGGCTTCATGTCTAAAACACCAAAAGCAATGGCAACAAAAGCCAAAATTGACAAATGGGATCTCATTAAACTAAAGAGCTTCTGCACAGCAAAAGAAACTACCATCAGAGTAAACAGGCAACCTACAGAATGGGAGAAAGTTTTTGCAACCTACTCATCTGACAAAGGGCTAATATCCAGAATCTACAATGAACTCAAACAAATTTACAAGAAAAAAACAAACAACCCCATCAAAAAGTGGGCAAAGGACATGAACAGACACTTCTCAAAAGAAGACATTTATGCAGCCAAAAAACACAGGAAGAAATGCTCATCATCACTGGCCATCAGAGAAATGCAAATCAAAAGCACAGTGAGATACCATCTCACACCAGTAATAGAATGGCCATCATTAAAAAGTCAGGAAACAACAGGTGCCAGAGAGGATGTGGAGAAATAGGAACACTTTTACACTGTTGGTGGGACTGTAAACTAGTTCAACCATTGTGGAAGTCAGTGTGGCGATTCCTCAGGGATCTAGAACTAGAAATACCATTTGACCCAGCCATCCCATTACTGGGTATATACTCAAAGGACTATAAATCAGAGTTCTACTCCATTTCACCTGGAGGTGTTTCACATTGTTTCTTATTCTACAGCATTGCTGAGGAGGTATCACCTGTGTAGATAACCATCAAGCTCCTCTAGACTATTTCTCCTGGGCATCTTGCTGTCTCTTGGACTTTACCTGCAAAGAAAGTACAGTTTTCCTCCATTCTAGAATTCCTATATCCCTTCTCTTGCCCTCTGGAGAACATCCTGTTTCCATCACCTTCATTTCCCCTGGACTATGCCACAGATGCAAGACCCTGCTCTCCCCAGGACCCACACTGTCCACTCATCTCTTTCTTCTTTCTTGATAGTCTTCTTTTCTCCATCCTACCAGGCAAGGGGAACTTTGTGTTGTTTTTGGATATTGGGAGTATTGAGCAGAAAGTTGTTCTCCTTATCATACTGTAAAGCTGCCATTCATCATTCAAACTTATTCTCCTGAGATCTAGGCTTTTGAATCTCAAAAGTTAAAAACTGATGTTTTAACTTTATCATCTTTCTGATGTGTCAACACTTTTATGAGTCAACAATACAAAGAATGCCCTAGAGGCTGCCTAAACAGAAAAAAATAAAACATACTGGCTAACCTATGAAAATATTATTCTGTTGCAGATACATGATGAATATACATATGTACACATATATGTGCCTATGTATGTAACTTTGCAAAATTCGGATGTTGTCTTCCGGTTCTAATAAAAACATAACATGATTTAAATATGTTGTTGTTGAGTTTCTAAGGTTCTAGTCTCACCAAGAAAGAATAGTAAAATACTGCCAAATTTGTTTACAAATGGCAATCATTTAATAATGCAACCAATACACCCTATTTTCAATTTCACTTTTGAGGCACTAAAGAAGATAATGTATTTTAAAATATCAAATTCAGTGACTCTGAGACAGTATATCATTCTTAGAATGAAAAATATGTTTTTTCTCCCACATTCTCCCCCAACCCAGGAATAGTAGAAACATGAAAAATACACACAGGTTTCATGAATCACTCCTGTTTAGTGCCGGTCACATCCATCACTTAATGGAGGGCATGGTGAATCCACTGTACCCCTAAAAGCTACTTTCCCAAATGGCAGAATTCTGCAAACTTTCCTACTGCTCTTGGTTTCTTTCAGAATTGTTCATTGCTTTAATTGCCTAAATAGGCCACTACCTTGCAAATACAACTGTGCAGGAGGTCTGAAATATTCCCTCCCTCCAGCCACTGCTATGGTGGGTAAAGCATGGCATATTTTAAATACCAGAGCAGTCCTGGTATCCACTGAGTATTCCATAGGAGGAGAAATGGCAGCTTTTCCAGATGTTAAAAAATTTGTTTGTGGCGTTATATGTCAAGTGGCTGGCTCTTTTCTATGTATACACATCTAGTCATTTGCCCGTGGCACATCTTCAATGCCAATAGTATTAGACCACAGATAATTCAGTATCAATGCATGCTTTTACCAGAGCCAGCTCTTCCCCATTTGAATCTTCAAAAGAAGAAGCACTGTGTTCTCTCCATCTCAGGGCCTAATGCATTTTCTTTCTGCAAGACTCATCACTTTCTAGAGCGACCAGTATTTTACCTATTTCCACAGGTAAAACAAAGAAAAAAATAACAGTCATAAAACTGTTGTTATAGTTTATCTTATTGAAAAAGACCAAATAATTGAACCAATATGAATTAGGCCTAATTTTTCATAATTAGTTCTCAGAGTCAAGGTGTCAATGAGAAGTAAACCCTAACTCTAAAGACAAACTTGAGACAGAGGAACTGGTGAGAATGGGGTCTTGCTGTTGATATTAGGAAAAATGAGAACTGAATGCTGTGAGGTGATGTGATTTTGAGGTTGTGTGATGCTTTGAGACAAGATTTATCACACGGCATACACATTTAAACATCATCGATAATGGGCCTCATCATAGTTAAGCTATAGTCCAAGAAGAATCACTAGCATCTAAGCCACCAGGCATATCTACTCCTGGAGAAAACCTTATGATAGGGGAACAGTGGTCGATGCTATCAGCTCCTTTTTTTTTAATGCTGTGTACAACTAGTGGTCTCTGTTCGTTCCAGTATCTGACATGAGATCTCAATTTGATCAGCTTATGTGTGGACAAGGGAGGCTTATGATAAATTGTTTCTATTTGCCCTTAATTTCTTAGGCTATTTTATGAGATGGCAGAGATAATCTAATATTACTGTCTCTTTGTGGGACCATGCTGCCTCCTATTGATCACAGTTTCGTTTTCTGCAGACAAAGTGCTAACTAAACTTGGCCCAGTTTTATGTTCTCCTCATCTTTACTGTGTAAAGCTTCAGGAAATTTTCTTTTTAGACCTTACATTTAATTTAATAAATAACATGGAAATTGACTGTTGTAAAAATATTTAGTGATTTCATTTTGATATGGCACATTTTGATTTATGGTATAATAAGGTATCAGTGAAACCTCAATAATTTTATTAAAAAATATTTAAGCAATGCTATTTCAAATTTTTGCGTTTGTTGATTTCATTTTGTAGAAGACAATGATCGCTTTTACCTTAAAATGTTAGTTCTAGAGAAATAATTCAGTTTTTTTACTTTTCAAAGTCTTACATCACTTGTCATCATGAAAGTGCATCCCATTATCAAAAGCTTTCCAGAATATTGAATTTTTGTTAATTTATAGAATAAACAGAAATTTATAACAATATGTAATGTTAATTCACTGTATTTAATGAGTAAAAATTACGCCTTGGTTCATTGTTCTTTAATAATTGTGCCTGCTGATGCAACATTATATATCACTATTAGGTGATCTATAATGAAAATCAATAAATATGTATTATTAATTGGAGAAATTTATAGAATATGTTGATATATATACTTAAGTCAACTACATTGTAAGCTTAAAGCACACTAATAGTATTTAATCCTAGTTTTTATATACTACATTAATTCTGTGTTATAATTTTGTATATGTATTATATGTAGTATATACTTAATATATTAATATATTAAGCTTTTAATAGCACTTCTGCTCCTAATAAAATAGCAAAATAAGAAGAATGTTGTATAAGCTTACTTATTCAGCAGACTTTATGATGTTATAATAAGGAAAATAATGAAAAATATCTCCTTAACAACTTCATAATAAATGCCAAGAACTGTATTACGGAGCAAAAATATAACTTATTTGCCTTAATTCAAAGCCGACATTCTTTATGAAGCGAATTAGAAAGAAAGATTAAATTTTTGTTGGGATACTTCTTTCATCATAGATAGAATGATAATTTCAGTAATCATTCAATATAAGTTTATTAAAATGCTCTGCCATAAAATAATCTTTATTCTGAATGGAATTAGCTTTCTTGTGAATCATGAAATATATACAAAACTAAGTTAAAAAACACTCTGATTCTATCTAGACTACCAAATTCCCATTTAATGTTTTCAAAATTGTTATATATTAAAGTGATCTTTTGATAGAATCAAAATGTTCCTCCACTTGATAGTGTCCTTAACACAATAAGTAAATCACTTTATATATTAGATTCAATACAATATTGAATGATTTGTAGTTGCATGGTGAAGAGAATGCACTGGCTCCAGGCATAACATAAGGAACATGGAGATTGTATGTTTCCACTGAATTTCTAATCTATAAGTTTATTTTTTCTATTTAAAGCTTTTTTAACCAGAAGATAAATTATTGGACATTTTGAATGTTCCCAGTAATTGAACTTAAATTGAATACAGAAAAACAATATTCAGAAATATTATACACATCAGTTTTAATTATCTACCAAATAATAATGGTAATTTAGAAAATACCATGATAAAAACAGAACCTGTCCTAGTTTACTAACAAAATATTAAAGTATTTTTATTAAAAATTCTTATAAAGGTAACTAAACCTTTAACCTCAGACTGGAAAAGTATTTTCTCTGCTATTAAATAAGGAGTGCAAAATAAGTTTCCTTTTTTTGACTTTGTATTAGATACTGTCCAGTTACACTGACTTCATGGAAGGAATAGAGAAAATCCATAGCAAAAAAATAAAAAACCTAAAAAACAAAAATAAAACAGTCACACACACAAAACTTGATGTTATGTAGTCCCTTTTCACCTTGATTATTCTTGTAATAAAGAAGATATTAGATTCTAAAAGCAAAAATTAACTTACAAATTAATAAAACCCCTCCTCATACTTTCAGAGAAAGAAAATTGTTTTCAAAGCAGGCAGTCTGTGAGGTCTTGTATGTTTTTATCGCGCCAAATTGATGGCTTCACCCTTTTCAAGACTTTAGTGAACCTTTGCTGACAGGAACTCTTAGTTGTTGTCATTCCCCGCCCCTCGTTCCCAAACATCTAGACTGTAAAATTTGATTCCAGCCTGTCAACCATTAAGCAGCAATAATTATTTCTGAAGTAGTGAAGGTGAAGTGTGACAGCCATTTCATATCAACGACCTTTTCCAAGCTTCATAAAACTTTCAGGTTTCTTTTTCTTTCTCTACCTCTTATGGAACAGCCAAAGAGAAAAGAAAGCTAAGGAAAACAGAACCTAGTTTTTCTTATGTGCTGTATGTTTTTGTTTGTTTGCACCAAACTATCCTTTTAAAATTAGACTTGGTAACAATAAGCAAAAACTGAAACATGATTTATAGTTTCCCAGGCTCTTTAAACATGATTGTGACACGTGATCATCCTTAATGAGAGCACTGGTCTTAGTTTATTTAAAACAACAACCACAAAACCTGTAGTTTAGTTTGCAGAATAATTATTGAAGATAAATTTTACAGATTGTAGAGAGCATCATATTACTGCTGCTGTGTGGCCTTAACTTCTATTATATCATTGGTTAACCATGGAAGGTACATTTGTTGACATTATTTAGAGAGATGTTATTAATTCAGTCAAAATAGTAAAAAAATATTCTGGTCTTTAAGAGTTTTTAGTTAGAAATAATACTGCAAATTTTTATTATTTTCTTTAAAGACATACTTTGTATTATTAGACCAGTATTTCTAAAAGTAGATAAACAGACTTTAGAATAACTTGAACTGATGTTAAAAATGCACATTCCTGAGTTCAGTCTTCCAAATCAGAAAGTGGGAGGCCAAGAGGACTACAGCATTTACATTTTGATAAAACTTAATATCTCCATCCCTTATTGTGATGCTAATGTACACTAAAGTTTGGAAACTATTGATTTAGACATAACTCAGAAGCCGTGTTTTAATAGCCTTAGGAAAAGCAAGCCATGCTAGATCAATTTGTTTTCCTTTTAAATTAAAATAATAAGCTTTGTAAAAGGGGGTAAGACGGTTTTAATTTTTATTGTATAAGTTTAGAAAAATGTAACCTGGAAACATGAAGAACGGATTGCTATGGTCTGAATGTTTGTGTCTCCCCAAAATTCGCATGTTGAACTCCTAACCCCCAAGGTGATGTATTAGCCTTTTGGAAGGTGATTAAGTCAAGGGAGTGTGGTCTCATGAATGGAATTAATGCCCTTACAGAAAAGGCTCCAGTGAGCTCCTTTGCTTCTTCCACCATGTGAGGATTCAGCAAGAGGATGCCATCTATAAATCAGGAAATGGGCCCTCACCATATACCAAATATGCTGGCACCTTGATCTTGTGCTTTCAGCTACCGGCACTGTGAGCAATAAATTTCTGTTTTTGATATACTCCCCAGTTTATGATATTTTGTTATATCAGTCCAAAGGGACTAAGACATGGATCCTACCTGTGGAATCTATGTGATCATTCCAACTGGTTAATTTGCTTTTGTGTTCCCACTAGAAAGACACAGTGCTTAGAGTGTACCTGGAACATTGATACACAATTTGCAAAAGAGGGATCAGCATGCATAGTTCTTTATAGGCTGTGGTGTGAACTGAGGTTTTTCTTCTGTATAAGATGAGAAGCCATGAGAGTGTTTTAAACAGAAGAGTGGAGTAAAATTTACTTGTGCTTTAGAAGTTCACACAGAACCAAAAAAGAGCCCAACAGCCCAGATAGCCATAGCAATCCTAAGCAAAAAGAGCAAAGCCAAAGGTGTCACCCTCCCTGATTTCAAACTATAGTACAAGTCCAACTTAACTCATACAAAAATAGACACATACACCAATGGAACAGGTTAGAGAGTCCAGAAATAAAGTTACACACCTACAACCATCTGATCTTCAACAAAGTTGACAATAAAGAGCAATAGGGGAAAGGACTCCCTGTTTAATAAATGGTATTGGGAAAACAGGCTAGCCATATGCAGAAGGTTGAAGCTGGACCCCTTCCTTACACCATACACAAAAATCAACTGAAGATGGATTAAAGACTTAAATGTAAGAACTAAAACTATAAAAACACTAAAAGAAAACCTAGAACATATCATACTGGACATAGGCCTTGGCAAATATTTCATGACAAAGTCTCTAAAAGCAATTGCAACAGGAACAAAAATTGATAAAGGGGATCTTATTAAACTAAAGAACTTGTGCACACCAAAAGAAACTATCAAGAGAGTAAACA
>NW_026652278.1:159366335-159443943 GCF_009828535.3 Hylobates moloch
CACTAATGTAAATTTGTTCACACTGTTGGTGAACTAATTTATATTAGTTCATTCACTGTGAAAAGTAGTATAGCAATTTCTCAAAGAAGTTAAAACAACTACCATTCAACCCAGCCATGCCATTACTAGGTATATATCCAAGTAATATAAATTGTTCTACCAAAAGACACATGTGCTTATATGTTCATCACAGTATTAGTCACAATAGCAAAGAGATAGAATCAACCAAGATGCCCATCAGTAGTGGCCTGGATAAAGAAAATGTGGTACATAAATGCCATGGAATACTCTGCAGCCAAAAAAGGAAAACAATCATGTCCTTTGCAGCAGCATGGAGGCAGCTGGAATCCATTATCCTAAGTGAATTAACAAAGACAGCAACAGAAAATCAAATGCCATATGTTCTCATTTGTAAGTGGGAAGTAAACATTGAGTACGTATGGACACAAAGAGGGGAACAATGGACACGATGCCTACTTGAAGGCGGGAGAAGGTGAAAGGAGGGAAAGGGTTGAAAAACTACTTCTCAGTTACTATGCTCAGTACCTGGGTGGGTGATGAAATTATTGTAAACCAAACCCCAGTGACAATGCAATTTACCCATGTAATAAACCTGCATGTGTACCTCTTGAAATTAAAATAAAAATTGGAGAAGAAAAATAAAAAGACCATTTTGTATTGAGTGGAGAATAGATTGTGTTTGGTAAGAATGCAGGCAGGAACAGCTAATACAACAGACCAAGTCAGACGTTGTAGTGATTTGACTAGTGTGGAAGTGCCTAGTTGCTGAAAAGAAGGAGGATCCTGAATGTATTTCAAAGATTCAGCTGACAAGATTAGATTTAGAAAGTAAAAGAAAATGTGACAAATAAAGGAAAATTACAACATTTTTGGCACGTGCAACCAAACAAACAGGATTTACTAAGATGCGGAGTTGTTAGTCTGTTCTCACTCTGCTAATAAAGACATACCCAGGACTGGGTAATTTATAAAGAAAAAGAGGTGAAATGGACTCACAGTTCCACATGGCTGGGAGGCCTCACAATCATGGCAGAAGGTGAAGGAGGAGCAAAGGCACATCTTACATGGTGGCAGGCAAGAGAAGTGCCAAGCAGAAGGGGGGAAAGTTCCTTATAAAACCATCAGATCTCCTGAGAACTCACTGTCATAAGAACAGGATGGGGGAAACCGCCTCCATGATTTAGTTATCTCCACCTGGTCCCTCCCATGACATGTGGGGATTATGGGAACTACAATTCAAGATGCAATTTGGGTGGGGACACAGCCAAACCATATCAGGAACCTTGTGGATTAGGGAGTTTGGAGAACTCTGTTGCTGGGATGGAAAAATAGGAGATTCTAGGGTTCTGTTTTAGACATGCTAAACTTGGAGTCTTCATCACCAGATCATGGCCTGCAAACTATTATCCATGAGCCAAATATGGCTTATTGATTGTCTTTGTAGGACCCACAGGCTAAGAATGGTGTTCACATTTTTAAACAGTTGAAAAATAAATAATATTTTGTGACACGTGTAATTTACTTGAAATTAAAATTCCTGCATACATAAACAGTCACACTCATTTGTTTATATTGTATCTGTGGCTGCTCTTGTATTACAGAGGCAGAGCTGAGTTGTGCAACAGTGACCATGTATTTCACAGAATTGAAATTGTTTAGCTGATCTTTTATGGAAAAATTTCCTGGGCCCTTATTTTGATGGTCTACCACAAACAACATGCTAGCTTGAACTGTAGGAAAGTTAGGCAGCAGCTTCTGCATTACTCTAATCAATAAATGGCCCAATTTTTGCTCATGTAAAGACCTTAGTTCTGGGAAGAGTTAACATGTATGTGACTTTTCATGTGAACTTCAGTGCCATAACCGACAGTAAATTACTTGTGGCGAGTATTAATCAACTTCTGTCTGGCCAAGAGAGGAGATGCCATTTCGTAAAGAGATCTTTTGAATGCCCCAAAGTGCATCACGTGGGTTCTGGTTTATTTTACCCAAGCAGGAGCTGTCCTAGTCAGGAAGGACCACAGTTTCACACACCGTTTGATGTATCTGTTATGCTGTGCATCTCTAAGGTTAGGTGGAATCATTAGAAGTAGATTACAGGAAGGTTTTTCCACTGTCTTGGGACATGCCAAGCACAAAGGAAAAAAATCAATACTTTATTTCTATTAAATTATACATTCATCTTCCTATAACCTCTAACCACAGTGAAGGAACTGAGTCCTCTACTTTTGGAAAACAGTCATGATATTGCTATTACTAAAAAAAAAAAAAACTTTCCATTGCTCTAACTAAATAAGGTTGATAATTTAGAAAATTGAGAGATAATCTTCATTTGATGAGAGCTGAGCTCAAGTTGTATGTGTACATGTAGGAAGGTCAGTATTCAAGGCCACAGATAAATGCACCAATATCTGATTTTCACTGAATGTATTTTAACACTATTTTTAGATATTCACTAGTTTTATATATACAGAATTGCTTTATTATACATACATGAAAAACTTTAAAATATGTTCAATATGTGAAAAGACATTTACTTTAAAACCTTTATACCTAGTGGAGCTTTTTTCCCTTTCTATAAAAAGAGACATATGGGAGGAGAAATCGTCAAATCCCCAGCAGGAAGTTAATACCCGCTGAGCTCCTCTGACAGAGGCAAGACTCCTCTAAAGCCTTATAAGTATGTGAGATCCAGTCTTCATAAAAATGAGTCAGGGTTTGCTCTGTGACAGGTAAAATCTTCCATTTCTGAAGTTATTTTTAACTTTAGAACATAATTTCTGTGAATTTTGTGCTATTAAACCTTCTTCCTACTATTTAAGCATGTAAGATTTTTTGAAAGGATCTAGTATACTATTTGCCTTTTGAATATTTCATGACATGCTGCATGGGAAAAATATACAAACATGCATCACCTTTTTTTTTATTTTACTTTCATCTTGGCAATATTATATAATGACTGGATAACATCAAATATATGTATGCATATCAATGGTCATAGGCTGTGCAATACAAGGAGAAAACTTCCAAATCTCAACGATTTAGAGCATAGGCAGATTTTGTTATTATCATTTCCTTATAACATTGTGTGGTTCACATCATTATTTTATCATCATCATCAAAAGCCTCATTATTAATCTATTATTCACCAAGCCACCATATGGACATAAAAATGCCAGTTATCATACAAATTAATATTTTCATCTTTCCTTACTTATTTCAATAATTTGTTAGCTTTTAATTTTGATACAAGCAAAATGCTAAGACCACTTTATAGTTGATAATTCCACCAGTAACATCTGATAATTAGGTTGACTTATGTCAGAAAAGTCAGGAGTTTCACTAATGAAATAGAATGCCACATAAAAATTCAGTAAATTTTAGAGCCCGTCTGTACAGGTGATTGGATTGTTAATTTTACAGGTCACTTGCTGGAGCATGAATAGCATGCAATTGGTGTGTTTCTCAGAGCTAGATTATTATGAGAGTGAAAAAAGCCTATTAAATCAAGTCTAATAAAAGCCTTCATTTTCTTTATTTTTGTAGCATTTCAGAAACTTTTGATCAATTATTTACATGATCTGTAATAAAATTTTCAAAATGCTACAAGCATTCCAGTTTAACATTAATTTTCAAATTGCTTTGGGTTTATCTATTTCTTAACTTGTGAAGGGATTTTTAGAAGGCAGAATGGAACATAGTAAATCTTTTGTTAAATAAAATTGTTCAAATAGTTGGAGCAGGGCTCCCTGCGGGATGAGTGCTGAGCTTACCATTCATCTAGGTGTAGTTAGCACATCTCCTTCCCAGTATCTATTTGCATCTGCTGATTTATACTGCTGTCCAGGGGCTTCCTCAGGAAAATTATGTGGTCTGTCCACAATTATAGTTTGAACAGACCAAAGTTTTAAGGGGATGGAAGGATTCATAATGGTCAAGAAAGAATTCTGAAATTTGTTGGAAAGTGTCTAGCTGATAAGAAACATTAAAGATAAAAAAGATTGCATGCAAAAATACCACAAAAGAACAACTTCAGAAAACATGATTGCTTTATTTATAGGGATCTGATAATATGATGTTATATATATGCTGAACGATATCTCAAACATGATTCAACAAATGTGTATACAGTTTTAAGAATAATGTAAAGGCAAGGAAAACATTTTAAAAAACCTAACTTTTGATAAACACAATGGAAAATACACTTACTTTAAATAAATCAAACAGAAAGCAAAGAAACAAAGTTCCTTCCTCATTATACAGGAAAGGCAAATCAGATAGTTTGTAATATACCAGATTCATTGAAACAAATTCTACTTGTAAAGCACATACTAGCAATGAGAGGCATTAGAGACATTTAATTAAAGAACAAGTGAGAAAATCTTTAAGTGGACAAACTAGGTGAAAATCTGAGATTTCTGATGGAATTTCATCATTATCTTTCTGCCTGAAAGAATGAGTTTTGAGAGAAAACTTAGTATCAGAGCTGCAATTCAGTTAGTGATGCTCCACTGGTTTACCCAGATGTCAATTTTTCCCAGTGAAGTAAGACGAGTTTCGGTATCAACTTCAAATTTGATCTATGGTAGATATGTTTAGAAAATCAGAAACACTCCTGACTTAGCAAGCTCAATAAGCTTTTAACATCAAAATAATGAAATCCGATGACTCAAATTGACCAACCTTTCTATCATTTGCATTTTCCTTTGAGTTTACACTTGTTTTAATTATTCCGTGTTTCACTTCTTATGCAAAAACATTTGATAGCTCTAGTAAATTGTCTTCTTTTATTAATTGTCATTGTCAAATCCAAATAAATTATTGTGGCTTACTCTATTAAAGAGATGGCTTTCCCAGCCCCTAGATAAAGTTGCAAATAATAACAATAAGAGATCCAACACTTATTGAACACTTAAGATGTGTCTGGTATACCTGATAGAAATCTGGCGATGACTACTGTATTTAATTATCAGGAAACCTAAGAACAGAAGAATTATGGAATTTGCTGAAATGATGTGGCTAGTAAGGTATAGGGGCAGGTTTTGCACCAAAGTGATGTGACTGCAGAGTTTATGCTCTTAATCCCTCTACAGCATGGTTTCTCACATCTGTGTGCATATCCAGACAGTGACTTGCAGACACACAAAACAGATGTTTGTTTTATGTATCTGAGTATGTCATGTTTTATTTATTAAATTACTTAAGAAAAACAAAAATATCCCACCACAGAGGAAGGACATAGTCTGCACACAGCCTACAGTATTCTCATAATAAACATATGCTCTTGAGTTTTGACATTTCTTTCAGTCTTCTTCTTCTTTGAGTCAGTTGTAGAGAAGGGAATCTGTGTCTAACATTGACTCTTTTCCCCCAGCCTGGAGTGCAGTTTTGTGACCACCTTGCAGCTCCATAAAACTGTCTTGCTGATGCCTCAGTGGTTGGGCCCTAAATCTTTAGAAAGGCTGTTCTGCCTGTGTAGCTCTAGAGGCCCAATGCAGTAAATACAAACTCCAGACACGCCTGCTTTCTGTGTGTCCCGGGTCTTAGAGACATTTTCAGTAATCCTGCCTTGCCCTTTACTTCCCAGTGTGTTTCTTAACTCTCAGCACTGGGCCACTTGTTCTGTTTCTTATTTATGGCTCTCATATTCACTGTCAGATCTGATGTTAGATAGCAAGCCACTGGTCCTTGGTACTGATATCAGCAATTCCTTAGGTAATTACACAACAAGTGAGAAAATCTTTAAGTGGACAAACTAGGTGAAAATGTGAGATTTCTCATGGGACTTCATCACTAACTTCTTTTCTCGAATAGCGAGTTGTGGAGGAATGCCTATTATCAGGGCTGCAAATCATTTAATAAAGATCCAGTAATTAGTACTTGCCCTCGAAGATACGTTTGTTTCTATCTATTTGTCAAAAGTCCCTTTTCATTTGGTGCCTCCCATTTTTACCTTCCCCTGCCTTGGACACATCACAGGCCACTTGAGAGGTTCAGTGCTACCATTTGCCAGTAACTGCTCTCAGGTTTTTGTTATTTCATGGTCTGGAGTTTCTTTTTATTTTATGCTTCTTCATGATGTCACTTTTGGGTACACATCCTCTCTCAGGTTGCTGCCTCTCAGATTCATTTTCACGCCTCCCACTTCTAAGGTGTATGTTTTCAAGTCCCCTTGCTCTTGTGTGTCCTTTTGTGTTTTATTCTTCCTTGACTTCTTTTTCTTTGCCGCACCTACACTCTGTATCTATGCATCAAACTAATATCTATAGACTTTTGGAAATAAAATAAAAATAAGGATGGGTGATTCCAATTTCTTTTTTTTAATAAAAAAAATTGTAACAAAGACATTTCTAAACCTAAGTTTGAAGAAGTCAGCAAATAGAAATAGTCATTTGAGCCAAGTATAAAAAACTCTAGAAATAATCAAGCTTCTGTAACTTCTTAAGAAAAAAGATGTTTTCACATTCCGTTTTTGATTTCTAGTAAGAAAATGAATTAGCATTTCTATAGCCAACTTTCAAATTTTCTCTGTGATTCAATGTAGTCTAGCACTATATTTATAAGAATCTTTAAGAACTCAGGATAAATTATATGACTTTAAAAGAGTCCAAAATGATTGCTGTCTGTGTCAGTATGAAAGAATGTTTTGGGGAGGCTGGAAGGTAAACTATAGGGGGTGAAATTTAGGGAAGAAAATAACAAGGTGGTGAAATGTAGTCACTACTTCAGTGTTTTCGAATAAAGGGTAGTTTCAGGAAGATTAAAGTTATGTCCACAGGCCTCGTGTGGATAGCAACATAGGACAAATACAAAGAGACAAAGATTTCTGTACTTCAAGTCATCTGCATTCTGCCATGAAATAGACACAATTTATGTGAAGTTGTATGTAACCACTGTGGCTGAATGCTAGGCCATAGTTATGGCCATTCTGCAGTGCTCCTTCATGGAATATGAACTTGAAAAATATTAATAGGTCTTAGATGCTCTGGATATTCTAGGCACTGCGGTGGCTGCTAGACAGCCGAGTATAATCATTGCAAGCACAGTCATTGGAATAAAAATAACAAGCTTCAAGTCCTCCGTCATTTATTTAAGCTCTGTGATCTTGAACAATTTACTTCACCTCTCTGAGCCTCATCTAGTGAAGGAAAAAAAATGTGTCAGTCTCTTCTCTGACCATGTCCTTCACTGTCACTCTCACTGAAACCTGACTTCCTCCTGAGCTCCCTGCAGCTCTCCCAAGTAAAGGCTGTTTCTAGAGCAAAACACATACACCCCAGCCCCTTCAGGTAGGAAAGCATCTTCCATGATCCTCACTCCCACTGTGAGAACATTTCTCCCATATTTCTCCCTAAAGCCCTTCAGGTTTGAATTTCAGGCCAAAGAATTAGAGCAGCCTTGCTTATTGCAATCCTCCAGATTACCTTCCTTCATTCCTTAGTTACTCCACGTTCATTGTCTTTTTCTCCTGCATCAATAAGATTTTGTGATTTCAATAACCCATTGATGGTCCTTCCAATGCCCCGCTTTTGTGTCCTAAAAAGTAATGTTTGCTATCTGGTCTCACAGACTCATTTCTGCAGTCAGACCCTAGCCTGCACTGCCCAGCATAGTAGCCAGTAATCACAGGTGACTATTACAACGTTTAAAAATTAGGAATTCAGTCTCTCAATTGCACTAGCCACATTTCAAGTGCTCAGTAGGTGCAGACGGCTAGTGACTACCATATGTGACAGCTCAGAACAATTCCATCATCACAGAAAGTTCTACAAGATAATGCTGCCTCCTAGACCCCTATATTATCTGCAACTGAAATCCCTCCATAATGTCAGTTTTGTACCTCCCACTTTCTGATCTTTACTTTCTATCTTTCCAGCTCACTGCCTCTAGTTGCCTGACTCAAAGATTCAGTGATCCAACTTGGACATATGGTTCATCGAGCTTAGCATTTTTTCCTACTTCTAATCTTCCTCACGCTTTTCCTAGCCTCTTTAATCCACTTGAGTCACATTGTATAATCTCTGCCTTGCCTCCTCCCTCACTTCTGTATATTTGCCTGGCTAAAATGCAGTCTTGGTTAGGTCAAACTACCTGCCCAGTTGTATATACCACAGAAGATATAAGGGGCTGGAGAAAATTCCATAAACCTGACTGGCCCAATTCTGTATGCAATACCTCTAATTTTAAGATAAGTACAAATGTTTCTAAGATTGAATAATTTCTATTGATTGGTCTAATTCAGTTATACTTTCTTCTACCTTATCCACACTGTTAAGCTCACTCAGTGAAATTTCACTTTAATATTGTACTTTTCTGTTCTCAAATTTCCATTCAGTTTCTATTTGTCTGTGGAGTTTCTTCATTTGTTCATTCATTATCTCTATATTTACCCTTAGGTACTTGCTCTTTTAAAGTCCTTGTCTGCTAATTTCAACATCTGAGTCATTGCATAGTCTGTTTTTATTTATACCTTTTGTCTTTGAGTATGGATTGGTTGTTCTTGCTTTTTTACATACCAGCTAGTTGTAACTCAATGCTAGATATTGTGAATACATATTGTAGGGAATCTAGATTATCTCTTCTTCATTTATAGGGTGTTGATTTTGTTATAGATGACAGCTAAGTTACCGGCAGCCCTTTTTGATCCTGACAGACATGGTTTTGTCTCTGCTGGTTTCTCTCTCTCTCTCTTTCTCTCTCTCTTTAATTCCATCTACTTTCTCAGTTCAGGAGACCGCCATGTTGTGTTCAAACTCCACCTCCAAAGAAGAAAACCAGGTCAATGTAGGGCTTGCCTCATGTGTTTCCCTACTCTTAAAGATCATGTCACTCAATAGCTCTGTGGCTAGTACCTTTTTCGTGGATGAAAGTAGAAGTTTGTCCTACCTTCCTTTCCTTTTCAAACTTTTATTTGCAAATGACACATATCCAGAAATAAACACAACACATAATGTACAATTTTTTATTTAATAGAAAAGAAACCACCAACAAAGTGTCTGTCTAGCTCAAGAATTAGAACATTTTCATCATTGCAGAAATGTGTCCCTTACCCTGTACACCCATTCACAGTCACAACTCCATTCCTCTTCCCTAAATGTAATCACAATTCTGATGGAATGGTAATCATTTCTTTTATTCTCTTTGTACTTTTACTGTTTCTTTTATTATCTTTGTACTTTTACTGTTGCAGTAGACATTGCTAAAGACAATGTCTTAGCAATGTATAATTTCATTTATGTAATGTCTGAAATGTATAATTCCATTTATGTAATGCTACATAAATGGAATGTCTACTGCATTACATAAATGGAATCATACATTGGGTAAATGTGCTTTTGTGACTGACTTCCTTTCCTTAACATTATGTTTAATGAGCTTTATCCCTGTTACTGGGTGTAACTATAATTTATTCATGTTTATCAACCCTCTCTTTACCTCACTGCAATGAGTCTTATTTCATATTATTTCACCTAAACTGTCCTAGTAAGAGTTGCCTTTGACCTTCATCAAGGTTGGCTCATTTATCTTCTCAATTTGAAGCACTAGACTCTCTAAACTTCCTCCCTGCTCTTCCTTCCCCTACCTCCAACTTATTCAACCAATTCACAGACAGGTCCACAGGCAGCCTATCCACAGCAACTAGGAAAAGAAGCATGCAGATCACTGTTATGTGGGAACCACATAATAAACATATATGTGCATGTGGTGCGTGTGCATATATAAAAGTGGTACCTATCTATCTAGCTATCTATCTATCATCTATCTATCTATATCTAATTTAGCTATTCTGGGATATGCAGGAGTCTTCCATTTTATCATTTAATGGCCATGTCAAAAATTTTAAATAAGTTAGTTTATTTAATAAAATAAAATTTTAAATGGTTGCTGTCTTTAAACTTAATTCTAGGGGAAAAAAAAGATGCACATGGAGTCTAGTTCTCTTTTACAAAGTTAATCTGAAAGACAGTCTTTGGCCATGGGCTCAGCAAAATTTCAGTTTAGATATGAGAGTATGAAAGACGTCTGGAATGTGGATATTTTTTAACTTGTTCACAATTCTGGAACTTCTTATATCTTTCATTGTGGTAGAAAATTGATCATTTGGGAGAGGCATTAAATGAAATAAAATTCTTTCTTTTATTGCTGGGAGAGGTCTTCTTTAATTTCCTTAGATGTTAGTCTATCTCTGAAGTCTTATCTTACATGTTGAAGCATATTTTTTGAACTATCCAAAAGGGTCCTGTTCTTTTTCTCATTTTAGTTATTAGTCTGGAAATTGCCACCATTCTAGGATCTGTATGATATTTTTGTATTATAGCTAAACCCAAAAGCCAATTTATTTATTAGTGGCAAGTGAGTGAAGAGTGAAGAGACCATAAAGTCAGATAGTTTTACATTAGGCTTGGGATTGGTGCCCAGAATTATAACTTACATGCAAGAACTACGTTCTAAGTCTTGCAGCTACTCTTACCTCTGAAAATTAGGTAAACTCACCACTTTTCCTCAAATTACCTTGATACATTTTCTTTTTTAAAAAGTACATTGAGTGCATTAATTATCCTGATAATTGTTTAATCTTCTTCATTTTGTTAGATGGGTTAAGAAACTTTTCCTATTTAAGACAATTTTGCTACGTGTAATTCATGTACTCCTGAGAGTATGTCAAATGTGAAAAAATAACTAGGCTGTCCTGTCTACTCTCATGCCACTGATTATGATGAGCACAATTTCAGGCTCAGGAAGATTTTGGTGCCACCTTGCTGGAGTGGATGAAAAGGACTGGAGTTGGCTACAGTTTTGTTGCATGAAATGCATTATAAAATCACCTGCTTCCATCCCATAGTAGCATTCAGACCTCTGGAAAATATTATGGTCCAGTTTTATCAGTATATTAGAGTGTGTTTTGCAGT
This sequence comes from Hylobates moloch, assembly GCF_009828535.3. Lineage (NCBI taxonomy): Eukaryota > Metazoa > Chordata > Mammalia > Primates > Hylobatidae > Hylobates > Hylobates moloch. The sequence continues at coordinate 159,377,267 of NW_026652278.1, forward strand.
CATTTGGCAGCCAAAAAGCTAGAGATATATGGTATGTTTCCACTGCTTATTTCATATGCTTCTATTTTTATCAGCTCATATCTGACTTAAAGGAATGATGATCCAGCATCCATCCCATGGAGGTCATGGGAATTATTGATTGATGCAGCCAGTGCATGGGAAGGTAAACTCTGAACAACTTGTCATTCCAAGAAACACTGGGAAGAACAGTTTGTTCCTTGAGAATAGGCTGATAAATAGTCCAAGGGCAGAAAAAATGTTATACAGCTACAAAGGGTGATCAAAAGCTGAGTGAATATAAGTGGATAGAAATTTTAGAACCCCTCTGGCTTCACAGCCTTCCTTATACCAGCTTTGCATAGTAGTGATTCTATGTGCATGTATGTGTGTGTGCATGTATGTTTTGTGTCTGTGCCAGCAATTATGATATTTCTGTGGACTAAAAGTCTGTGCTTAGAAACATGGTCCTTATAAATATTAAAAGTGACTGAGTAGATAAAAAGATCAATTTCATGGCTTCCCCATAGCTCTATTATGAGTTATTATCCTTTAAGGGGTTTAATAATGTTGAGGATCATTAAATTTCACAAGCTGAAGGTGAGATTGACAGCTGGTTATCGACCTAATATCTACTCTCCATTTCTTCATTAGTTAAAGAGTCTCAGTTTTATCTATGGTGGTCATGTTCCCATTTCAATCATTCTTGCAGTTAGGTTTGACCCCATGATTTTTAATCAATAAGAAGTTTCTTAGTCTATTCAAATTGCTTTAAAAACATACCATAGACTGGGTGACTTACAAACAAGAGATATTTATTTCTCATAGTTATGCAGGCTGGGAAATCTAAGATCAAGTTACCAGCCAACTTGGGATCTGGTGAAGGCCTGCTTCCTAGAAAGATGTCTTTTCACTGTAGCCTCACATGACAGAAGTGGGGAGATATCTCTCTGGGGCCTTTTTAAATAAGGGCAGTAATTCCAATCACGTGGGTTCTGCCTTGCTAACCTCATCACCTCCTAAAGACCCTATCTCCTTATATAATCACCTTGGGGATTCATATTTTGTCATATGAATTTTGGGGGGACACATGCATTCAGACTATAGCAAGGGGTATTCAGATTTAATCAATATGAAGTATTTTATCTGAATTCTAAGTCAGCTCTTGAAAGAGATATTTATTTAAGAGATGTGTCCCTTTTGATTCTCTTCCCTTCCTCTTCTTTATTGCCTGAAGTATGAATATAATATCTAGCGCTCTAGCAGCCATCATGATAACATTTTCCAGCATAAGAATGGAAGTCACATGCAGAGATAATGGAGGAGAGATGTGGAAGAAGGCTGGGTCCTGGGTGAGTTTGTAATCACTGTGCCTGCTCAGGACTATCAATCAATCTCTGCACTTTTATTTTTGTGAGTGAATAAACATAAGCCTCTGATATTTTGAGGTTCTCTCTTTTCAATACCTAAATATAATCCCAAATAATGTATTTTGAATAGAGAAATACCTAGTGATAAATGCAGGGATAAATTCTGGTCATAAGGAAAGATATGGCATTTATATGACATATATATGACAAATTTTGCACTCAGATTAGAAAAGAGTTTATGTAGTCCTAATTTCAAGGTTTTCTCAAATGACAGTTTTTAAAAAAGTATTGTTATACAGAATTGTCTGATTGGATGGCCATTTTTGCGTGAATCTAACTCTGTGTGTGTGTGTTTGTGGCGAGAGAGACAGAGCACTATTCTTATTCTTCCATAGATGTGTATGGCAAATTGGCAAGCTACATTTTTTTTACAATATATTTTATTGTGAAATTAAAAACCAGCAATAACTATTCTAAGGTCAATTAAGAAACTACAGCTGAATGTGCAGGGTTTAGACCTTGGCTTTGCTCTTAATTAGAATTGTTCATGAATCACAATGTCCCTACTTACTTGAAATAGATTGAGTCACAAAATAAAATTGAATTTTAGACCTTTCTTTAACCACAAATTATTCGTTCTGTGGTTTATTTGGGTTTATGTATGTGCACATAATGAGGTTTGCATTACTTTCTGTAAATGCTTTTGTCACACATACTGATTCTGACTTTACTATATGTGTGTGTATTTGTGTGTGTGTGTGTGTGTAGATACACTTAACACAGAAGTGTGGATGCTGAAAACATGGAGATATATATCCCCAAATGCCAGATGTAGTTGCATATTCCTACCTCTTCAGATTTTTTTGTTATTTCTTATAAACCTCTTACCTTTAACTTAATGGTATTCAGGTTGTCCCTCCAAGTAAGCTTTCCTTTGTAGCATCAGCTCTACTTCATGAAAACAAAAACAGGATATTTAATTTCCTGCAATGCTTGTTATCATCTCCTCTACTTTTATTCCATAGCACTTATCATGGTCTAACATGCTATATGTTTTGTCTGTATTTCTTTATTATTGCCTAATTCCCCCACTGAATTATAAATCCCTTGGAAGATCCAAATTTTGTCTCTTTTGTCCACTATTGTATTTTAATACTTAGAGCAGTATCTGATGTTTTCTAAGCATTAAGAAATATTTGTTGAATGGATAAATGAGTTACAGTCACTGGTAAAAATAGTTACTAATTGAAAAGCTCTTTTAAGGAAACACCATTTTAGTATTAAATTCTATAAGCTATCCATTTTTTAATGTCATCAGTGGCACCAGATAATAACATTCCTTGATGATAGAATCTTTTGGACATTCTTTACTTTTTTGTTCCCCAAATAATTTTGGAAGTGACTATTACGTGTGTGTAAAAATGAAAACTTTCAAATAATTTGAAGAATAATAAAATATAAAGGATGTCTAAAAGAATCTATCATCAGGAAGAGGCCATGTTTTAAAATGTTATTATCCTTCAGTGCATGAGATGCAAGATACCTTGGAGGGAAATGGTTCTAAATTTGCTAGTCAGGAAATGGAGGTGAATGAAGGTTAAGTGGCAGGTCCCACATAACTCATTTAGTTGCTGCGCTACTGATCATGGCCCAGGTTTTCTGCAGGCACAAAGGTGAAACCCAATATCATACATGGAGCCAGAAGGCAGGATTGAATTCTCATACTGAAGAATTTTATGGCCTTGAAAAACAATACATAACATTACTTAAGCCTCAACAACAATAATAATACATGTTTTGGGATAGATGTGAATAAAACATAAAAAAATTACCTATGTTTGTTATTCATGTCCAGTGCTATCTCCATTACACATTTCTGAGTGTAAGTTGCTAGATATTTTCTGAGGTGAAATTAGATGACTTGTTGTGAGGGAGGAGTCAACAGACATATTTGGGCATATTATGAATTACTATCTAAAACAAATAAACCCTTTACAATATTATTTTTATGTTTTAACAATATTATGTTACGTTTTTACAATATTATTTTTATGTTTTATTAGCTCAATTTTGGCTAATTTTAAGTAAACAAGGAATTCTATTAATCTTAACTATTAATATTGCATATATTGTTAGAATGACTTAGCATTTCACTGTACACTAATATATAGGCCCTTTTTATTATTTTAAAATAAGAAGGTTCTGTTTGGGACATATTTGGGGAGGGCTCTGATAAAAGATACATGCTACTTAAGTTATGTGATGTAAGGACAAAAGCTATAGTTAATTTATTCTCCCATAGAAATTTAGTTTCTGAGTTCTCACATTTTAAAAAATCCAATAAGCATCTTGGGGTTAAGGACTGACTTTATTTTGGTGTACTTTGCCAAAGCCAAAAGCTGTCAACAAATATTTTTTGGTCCTTACTGACAGACTCTGCGTTATGTGCTGTGAGTCTAGAGATGGGGGAAGAAGCATTTTACCTCACTGAGCTCAGAGCATATTCAGGTTACTGAATAATTATGCACCACCTGGCAAGTCTTCTGATACAACATGTGATGGAGGCACACAGGGAGGCCCCTCACCGAATAACCATGCTCAGACCAGGCTTTCTGGAGGACATAGTTTTAAACATGGGCAGATGTTCCACCATTGGAGGGGAACAAAGATGCTATTTCAGGCAGTGGCAGCATCGTAAAGTACAATAGGCAATGTTAAAGCATACAGGAAAAGAGAAGTATTAAAAATTGCTTAGAAGGACTTGAGTACAGGCAATGTGATCAAATGACACAATGACAGCTAGAGTGACAACCAAACCTTGCTTCTTTTTATAAGCCTTTTTGCAAAATCTGAAAGTAAAGAATCTTGCAAAAGGCTCAAAAGTAGCCATTGTAAGAGTTTATAGGATAACTTTAAAATTATTTATTACACATGAATCATTGGGTGATGTTTTGTAGAATAGCATCCTAAAACTTAGAGGGGTAATGAAACAATTTGCCATCCCAGCCACTCTGCTGGACATGTATTTAGAAAAATCATCTAGATTTGAGACTACATTATGATATTTAATTTTTCAAGCCAAATTACTCAATAGAAGATGTAAAGTTTGTATATTTTTTCCTATTCTCAGCTTACTGCTCCTAATACAAATGAATAATCCCTTGTTATATTCAGATGGCTTTTTGTAAATAATATTAAGCATATTCTGTCAGTTTGGGTAGATACATAATTTTTAAAATTAATTTTATTTGTCGATATTGTTTGGTTGTATCCCTGCCAAAATCTCATCTTGAATTTCCATGTGCTGTGGGAGGGACCCAGTGGGAGGTAACTGAATCATGGGGGCAGGTCTTTCCTGTGCTGTTCTTGTCATAGTGAATAAGTCTCACAAGATCTGATGGTTCTATAAGGAGGAGTTTCCCTACACAAGCTCTCTCTTTGCCTGCTGCCATCCATGTAAGATGTGAATTGCTCCTCCTTGCCTTCTGCCATGATTGTGAGGCTGCCTCAGCCATGTGGAACTGTAAGTCCATTAAACCTCTTCCTTTTGTAAATTGTCCAGTCTTAGGTACGTCTTTGTCAGCAGTGTGAAAACAGACTAATACATTTATCAAGAGCTCTGAATTTCCAGGTGTCTGTTAATCTGTTAAACAGTGATCAAGCATAGTCATATTCCCTATAGACAAAATGCTTTCATCTATTCTAATTAACAGTCTGAACCTCTAGCATTCCCTAAATGGAGACCTAGAAAGAAAATGGTTCCCTAAGGAATTACCATATGGCAAGGGCTATAAGGGCAACTCTACTTATAATTTTTTCAGCCTTAAGTTCCTCTGCCATTTCTTCCACAATAGTTTGTGTTTTTCTTTCTTTCTGAACATAGAAAAGTCTTCATAAATGTGCAGTCTCTATTCATTACCCCAGTCTTCATGTACAGTGAAAGGCATTCATGACTGACTTTGATGTAACAGCAAAGAACAGAAGGACATTTATTATCAGCTTGTCAAAGAACATAGAGTTTATCTTGTTCCAGGTGTTAATATTTTCTGTTACCAAGGTGTTCATCATTTAGACCTCTCATTCTCAAGTAAAGTAAACTTTGATGTACCTCATGAAGAACAAGGATTGTCTGTCAGGGAAAACCTTGCTAATTAAAGTAAATGCAGAGGGTTTAAAAATTTTTGTGCTTAAGATTATATAGGAAAATTATCTATGCTTTAAAATTCCTCATAATTCTATGAAAAATTATGATTCTGTTGAACATGTATTTTGATACTATGCCCCTGACATGCTATGTATGCCTAGAATTATGCCAATGCCCCATCACTTGTTATTCCAAATGAGTCTTGAAAATTGATGTGGAATAGCTGTAATGGCTATGGTTTGGGCCATTTCCTGGGTATTAATGAAAGAGTAGTGTTAATGGCCCTCAACATTTTCACTTTTTGAGGTTATTTATTCCAGATAAGTGGTCTGTGGTAAAATCATTATTGCTTAATTTGTATTTTTTTTTTTAGACTGCTGATGTTTTCAGAATAAAATGGTGTGCTTTGGAACCACAGGGGCTTCTATTTTCTACTGAGTGTCGAAAACAGTAATTTTTAAAGAAATCTTGTCCTGCTAGTGTGATTGGAAGAAAGGGTCTATGTAGCATGGGAGATTTGATTTAGTTTTGCGCTGGGACACACTTGTGTACTGTTTCTACAGAAGAAATGGCAGGATTTATGCATGTATATATGTATTTATTTATTTATTTATACTTTTGAGATGGAGTCTTGCTCTGTCACCTAGGCTGGAGTGCAATGGCATGATCTCAGCTCACTGCAACCTCTGCCTCCCGGGTTCAAGCGATTCTCCTGCCTCAGCCTCCCAAGTAGCTGGGAGTATAGGTGCATGCCACCACGCCCAGCTAATTTTTGTTTTTAGTAGAGATGGGATTTCACCATATTGGTCAGGCTGGTCTTGAACTCCTGACCTCGTGATCTGCCCACCTCGGCCTCCCAAAGTGCTGGGATTATAGGCATGAGCCACCACACCTGGTAGCAGAATTTATTTTATGTTGTATACTACAGCCACTTACCTGCTTCATTCTGCACAGACTTATGTATGCTACCACATTTAAAAGTTTAATTTGACTAATTGCACTGCATGTTAGAACTATGCCATAATTTTTCCACTATTGTGGAAACAAAAATAGTACTCATAAATTTCTCATCATTCAGTTCGTCTTGGAAACATACAAACAACTATGTTGAGTTTGCAACTTAAGTCAGATTATCCTAAGTTTTAACAATTTTCTTTGAAATTTTGTTGTAAAGGTCTTCCAACATTGGGAAATATAAAATAATATATATTTTTGTTTGTAAATCATAATTAACTTACATCACTTGAATTAAAAACAAATACAAAGAAGACAGTATTTGAAAACTTTACCCAATTACAATTAAGGAGCTGTGTTAGGAAGGTACCTGCCTTTGTATTTGATTACCTTTGCTCCATTCATAAGAATACTAATATTAATGTTATGCTTATCATCATCAGTTACCTATGAGCCACACACTGTGCTAGGCATGTTATATACTGCAATGCCGCAATGTGGTTCTGATACTAACCACTCAGAGCTAGCGCAGACTCTGTACAAGCACACAGTCCCCAATAAGACTGCCTCGTTTTGGATGCCTACCACAAATCTGGGAGTCCCCAGGCCACGCATTCTCTGATCAACTGTCTACAAATTCAGGGATTCCCACATCTCTCTCAGGTCTGATAATTCACTAGAATGACTCATAGAATTCAGGAAAATGCTCTACTAACAATTACATTTTTAAAAAAATAACAGTCCAAATCAGGACTAGTCAAACGAAGACGCACATAGGGAGGAGTCTGGGAGGGTTTCACATGTAGAGCTTCTGTACCCTTACATTGTAGAATCAGGTGCCGCGCCCATTGGCATCCTTCTAGCACATTGATGTTCTCACCAGCCAGGAAGAGCCACCAAACTTTGGTATCCAGAATTTTTATTGATGTTTCATCATGTAAGCATGATTGATTGTATCATTGGTCACAGGCTTCAATTTAATCGTCAGCTTGTCTCATCTTCCTGAAGGTGATCAGAGAGATATCACTTAGCTCAAATCCTCAATCCTCTCATTACAAAGTTGGTCTTTCTGGGGCAATCAGCTCTCATCCTGAGTCCTCTATTATCATAACCATTCATGCTTGACGGTCCCACCATGAATAACAAAGACTCTACTATCACTTGGGAAATTCCAAAGACTTAGTTTAGTGTTCATCTCCTAGGAATCAGGGGCAAAGATCAGACAAATTATCTATTATATAACATATACATTATATATGTTCTTTAATTATAGTGATCTTCAAGATATGCATTTTAATAAAGATTTTGTAGGCATAAAATTGAGCCTTAGAAGCACAAGTCCTAGGCACATAAATCACATCACCGGTAGTATTGATATCAGGATTCAAACCCGGATCTGCTTTATTTTAGTGTCCATTTATCCAGGACTTCATCTCTATCCTTCTTGGTATCACAATTCAGTATCTTAGCTTGGTATTTTTCTACAACATAGGCTTAAAGAGATGAAACCTCTTGCCTAATATCATCCAGTGAAGAAGTGCTAGTGCTGAAATTTGAACCCACATTCCTCTTAACACAGTGATGGTACTCATAGCTGCTCTGTAAGGAAGAAAAAAAGAGCAGATCGCAAAAGATGAAAATCCCATACAGCCCTGGAAGAACTTTTCCAGTAATAAAGGACATTTTGACATTACAGATATCATTCTCATTTTCACCAATGAGAAATGTCAGATATACACATTTTCTAATTTCCTGGAAACTGTAATTAAAAAAATGAGACACTCTTAAAAGCAGTAAAATAATTGTTCTTAAAAACTTGTAGATTCCTAGACAAAAACTAAAAGAAAAAAAATGCAGATTATCTATCTCTTCATCCCAGTATTCTTCCCATTAACATCTATTCTGGTACCCAAAGGTGACACAGAAGTCCTTCTATCAGTCTCTTATGCATAGTATATAGATATTGTTCTCATTTTGGTGTATTGTTTTAAAGTGGCACTGTTCACAGCAGCGAATCCACACAGGTCTGCAGTAGCCTCAATCCTTGCCTCCTCAGTAGAAAGAATTTGAATGAGGGACATAAGGCAGAGTGAGAGACCGAGGCAAGCTTTAGAGCAGGAGTGAACATTTCATAAGAAAGCTTTAAAGCAGGAGTGAAAGGAAGTAAAGTATACTTGGAAGAGGGCCAAATGAATGACTTGAGAGACTCTAGTGCATGGTTTGACCTTCGACTTAGGGTTTTATATGTTGGCATGTTTCCAGGGTGTTGCATTCCTTCTTCCCATTTTCTTCCCCACTGATTTTTCCTTGGGTTGGGCTGTCCGCACGTGCAGTGGCCTGCCAGCACTTGGGAGGGGCCACATGGAGTGTGTTTACTGAAGTCGTACGCATGCTCACTTGAGGTGTTTTTCCCTTATCAGTCGGATGTTTGCAGAGGAAGGTCAAATGCTAGTTAAGCGCCATCATTTTGCCTTTTAGGATGCGTGCTTGAACGCACTTACCAACTCCTGAGATCTTATTCGGAAGCAGCTGTTCACCAGTTTCAGGTGTTTTTATCTATTTGGAGACTGCCTTTCCCTCGCTCCGGCTGTGACCAATTAATATTTTAGCGAGCCGGCTTAACAACTGTTTGGCCATCACTAGATGTTCCTGGTGGTGGCTGAGGGCTCTCTCCTGCCCCGCTCATGTCTGACTGACTACCTACTGTAACAGTACAGATCCTGATCTGTGAACGAAGTTGAGGAATTAATGGCAGAATTAAGGGTGAAATTTAGAAAAGTATAGGTCAATAAATTATTAAACCTGTATTTCCGGGTATCTTACTAAGATTCACATATTCATGTATTTCATGTTTGATGTCTTTTATTTCTTTCCTCTTGCAAAGTAGTTGCAAATTTTCTTTTCGTTCTCCTTCCTTCTTTTTACCTCATATAAATAACTGCAAAAGGTCCTACTGCTAATCCACAATAGTCAGCTAAATACACACCTGCATACAGAAGAAAGATTTATACAATTGGCGCCCACATGATTCAATGCTATACAAAGGCATATTCAATGTAACACAGTCCAGCAAACAATAGCAACAAATATTCAAAATTTTATCAACATCTGTGACACATTTTTCAAAGAATAGGCCATGTGTTCTCAATACACTGAAGTATATTTTAAATCATTGTTTTTGCCCCGGTCACTATAAATAACCTTCATATGAATGGCAGATACTTCCTCAGACTTCTCTCTTTGCTTCTTTCTTCTCACTCCAGGAAATCCCAGTCATCTGGCCTTTGTTCTTTCTTCCTTTCCTTCTTATGTTGTCCATTTCTCTCTTTAATCCCCTGAATGAAATCTGGGCCATTCTAAAGCAAATAATTTATTTAGTTCTGCTCCTATCTATTGCTCAGATCTGCTCCCAAATACTAAGGAAAGTTTCTGGCAGAAAGAATACTGTATTTGCAGGTGAGTAAGAAGTCAGGTTTCTAAATTTTGTCCTCAACCCACAGTCAATATTCAAACCCACACTTTAAAAATTTAGAAAGAAAAAAACGACAGCTGTACATGTGAATAGAGTGCCTTAATGAAAGAAAAAAGTGTCTTTGTTTTGTTTTGTTTTCTGAAAAAGAGTGTCACTCTGTTGCCCAGACTGGTCTGAAATTCCTGGACATAAGTGATTCTCCAGCCATGACCTCCCAAAGTGCTGAGGTGACAGGTATGAGCCACCATGCCCATCACTTTCCCAATTTTTAAAATAATGAATTGATTTAGATTAATTTTTCTCATTGATTCCTCTTGAGTATGAAGATAGCTTTATGAAAAACCTTGCGTGTCGTTAATCTATTATATTCTGATGTTTCTGGAAATTCTAGATTTTTCACAACAGAAAACAGAAAGATGGTCGAGGTAAGAGCACTCATGAAATTAGTCAAAATCATCCCTTTCTAAAATTTAGTCACATCTTTGAATGTTAACATTGCCTCCATCTGCAGGCATAGTGTCATTATACCATTAACATGCACAGTTTTATTCTAATGAGTTCAGTGTTCTATAGAATTGATATAAAAAGGCAGTGAGTGAAAACAATGTCAGGATCCAGAAGGTACTCCAATTGAGAAACATTTAAAGGAGGCATAGAAAAACATGACATATTCTTGTGATAAAACCATGTGAAAAATATGCTTATGCTTAGTTGCATTTTGTCAAATTAATCTTTTCATTCTTAAATCAGATTTGGGAACTTCCCAACACTTTCAAGATATAAAAAGGCGTAACAATTATTACCCTTTTTACATGCTGTACTCATTTGGCATTAATAACTGCAATTGTTTTATTTTATGTAGTCTTCCATACAAATTATCTCAATCCACTTCATCATATAAAATATTTTGAAGAAAAGAATTACTTAAAACAATAGCATACTACAGAATACAAATAAGTTTGGAAAACATATTCACAGGCCTTTAATTATTTAATACATGTGTTTCATTGTTCTAGAAAACAATAAAATAAGGGAAACAAAAATTGGCAATTTTTGTGACATTAATCTCTTGACATAAGATAGTAAAATGACTTAATAATATGCTATGTTTTGTCATCCTGAACTTCTGTTTAAAATGAGAACGCTCTATTATAAATTTATTTTTAAAATGCTACAAGAATTTTTGGGAAATTGTGTGTCTACTCCTATTCAGTTTTAAACTGTCACGAAGCCAGACATAAATCTGTTCATGCATTATACAGATGGGACTTGTAGTGTCTTGTCTTCACACATTTACTTGGCTATTGGTTTCTTTGTTAAAATGTCTTCCTTCAGCTCTACCTAACAAAAGTATATTCATTCATCAAGGTTCAGGCTTACTTCTTATATAATTTAATCTTACTATGTCTAATAAAGATTAATCTTTCTTTGTTGACATGTCTTTATATCATAAAAATGTTGTTTACAAAAATATTTCTAAATTTTATTTAATTCAAACACTTTTTTGTATTTTTGTTATTGTCAATGTGTTAGAATGAGTGGAAAATGGAAAATAATTCAACAATCTTATGAAAGGATGAACATTGTAAGTAATCTTCAAAAAAATTAATAAGTTGTACTTTGCCATACTGGAAAAAAAAAAGAAAAACTGCTATAAGTTTACAATGATCAGGGCATTTTGGGATTGGCACAGAAATATACAAATATATCAGTTGTTGAGACTACCACAAGCAAGATGGCAATGCATATTACACCCAATACCTGTCTTAGTTCCTGTATTCTACATCTCTATTTGTGATCGTGATGCTACAGAGAAGAGAGGTGTTTTGTATTAGAGAGAGGAGTTTTGTGGAGAATTCAACATTAAAACTCTGATTTTTTATCAAGTTATGTGCCAAATGATAATATTTCTTCAGATACTGATGGGGAAACTGAGGTTCAAGGAACCTCAACAACTAGGAAGAAGCAGATGAGGGATTTAGAGCTGTTGGGTCTGCCTGACTCTGACACCAATATTACTCTCCATCAATCACATTTTCTTCTTTTAGTTTTTCTTTTTCTTTTTTGTTTTAAACTAGATCAAGACCAAGTCCCCTTCTTCTCACTTTTGAAAATAACTTCCTATTTAATATTTAAATTTATTTTCACATAATATGTACTTTTATATTAATTTATAAATATGATTATCTTTTCCTGTATAACATACTTTCAAATCAGTAGCTTAAAAAAATCCTAATTCTCTTTGGGAGGCCAAGGTGGGTGGATCATGAGGCCAGGACTTCAAGACCAGCCTGGCCAAGATGGTGAAACCCCGTCTCTACTAAAAATACAAAAAATTAGCCAAGCAGAGTGGCAGGCGCCTGTAATCTCAGCTACTCAGGAGGCTGAGGCAGGAGAATGTCTTGAACTTGGAGGGTGGAGGTTGCAGTGAGCCGAGATCGTGCCACTGTACTACAGCCTGGGTGACAGAGTGAGACTCCATGTCAAACTAAAAATAAAAATAAAAATAAATTCCTAATTCTTCTCCCATTTATGTGGATTGACTGGCTTTAGCTGATTAGTTCTCATCGAAATCTCTCGTGCTGAATCAGATGGTTTCCTGGGCTGAAATCGTCTCTAGGTGCAACTGGCCTGGATGTCCAAGGTATCTCGCTTATATAAATGACAGCTCATGTTGTCTGTAAGCTGGTAATTTAGCCAGGGCTGTTGACCAGAATGTCCACACATAGCCTTTCTGTGTGGCCTGCACTACTTATTACAGTTGGTGGCCATATTTTGAGAAGTAGAGTCCAGAGAATGAGTGTCCAAGAGTCCCAGCAGGAAACTGCAAGATCTCCTGTGAGTTGGCCTTGAAACTCCCAGAATGCTACTCCATAGGATGCTATAGGTTATATAGGTTAGGCAAGTCACTAAGGCTAGCTCAGTTTTGTTTTTTTTTTTTTTTTTTTTGAGACAGAGTCTTGCTGTTGTTGGCCCGGGCTGGAGTGCAGTGTCTCGATCTTGGGTCACTGCAACCTCCGCCTTCCTGGTTCCAGCAATTCTCCTGCCTCAGCCTCCCGAGTAGCTGGATTACGGGTGTGTGCCATCATGCCCAGCTAATTTTTGTATTTTTTAGTAGAGATGGGGTTTCACCATGTTGGCCAGGCCGGTCTTGAACTTCTGACCTCAGGTGATCCACACACCTCAGCCTCTCAAAGTGCTGAGATTATAGGCGTGAGCCATTATGCTCTACCGGCTAGCCCAGTTTTAAGGGATGAGGACCACACATTTCAAAATAGTGGGAGGCATGGTTCATCAGGAGGACATCTTGGGGAACTAACTATCATAATTACAAATATGTTGTTTTTCTGTAATTTAGTCTTTGTTGTTTTCATTTTTGTTTACCTTTTATTCTTTTTTTTCCCACCCATGTCAGTCTCAGCTCCCTTTACCTAACTAACCTGTATTATCAGTCTCATATATATTCCTTCATGTTTTTCCATACTTCATGATCATAAAACTGTGTATATTTCACACACACATGAAGACACACATTCAATGTTTTATTTTATATTTGAAATTAAATGGTGTAGGTAATATTACACATCTACCTTTTCTACACCTAGTTTTTCAATTGAATTTTATCTTATAGCAATCTCTCTGAGTCTTCTCCAGTTTTAATAGATGCGTCATATTCCATGGTATTTATGTGCTTTACTTTATCAATTCAAGTATAGACATTTATTTTGTTTCCATTATGGCCAATATTAATAACTTAATAAACATCTTAGTTATTATATTATTTCATGATTTTTGTAAAGAATAGATTCCCAAGAATGTGTACTATGTGAAGGGCAATTCTCTATCTTTTTATCTTTCTATCATCTGTCATCTATATATATATATATGTCCTTAAATTTAAAATATATTGCCACAGTGTTTTCCAGGAAGTCTATGATGATTCTTATTTTGATTAACTGAGTAAAAGTGTGTCCTTTTTTTTCATAGTTTTTGATGTTTTGTCATCCTGAAGGGTGTAAAATGATATTTCACTGTTATTTTAATTTGCATTTACCTCACTACCATACATTACTCCTACAAAAGGGTGGATACAGAAGGACTTCCAGGAAGGAACAGTTTGGCTGACCTGGAATTTCTGGCTCTGGATAGCTTACTATTTCTGAAAGGAACATAAGCTTTACTTGGGATGAAATAACCAGGCAGGTTACATACCTCAATTTAATGCCAGCCTGGAAGTTTTTACTTCCAGATTACCTTCCCCCTCTCTCCCTCCAAGTTGTCTTCCCTCTCCTCCCCTCCTCTCTCCTCCCCTCCCCTCTCCTCCCCTCCCCTCTCCTCCCCTCCCCTCCCCTCCCCTCCTCTCTTCTCCTTTGCTTTTGCTATTTGTTCCTTTTCTTGTTTATTCTTTTGGCCTCACACTTTCCTACTCCCATGTCCTCTTTTTTTTCTGTCTCGTTATATGGAATTTGTCATTCCTGTCTTCACATAAAAAATAAACAGAGTAGTACTTACAAAGATTTTTACTGTGGAAATTTTGTAAGAAATTGAAACAACCTTTGAAAAAGACCATTATTTGACCAATTCAATAAAAAACGCCAAGCCCTTGCTCATTTTGTCGAATTCCTGACATGCAGGTCAGTACTACTATACTTTACTAACATTAAAGCAGATATTTGCTTTTAATCTTCCCAGGACAAAAGTAAAGAAAAAATAAACAGGACCAATTATGTCAATCTCATAGTCTATAAAATATATACCTATACATATTAAATCCAGTTGGTCAAGTGTCGAGGTTAAGTCCCGAATTTCTTTTTTAGTTTTCTACCTGGATGATCTGTCTAATGACAGTGGGGCGTTGAAGTTTCCCACTATTATTGCATGGCTGTTTAAGTCTTTGTAGGTCTAGAAGTATTTGTTTTATGAATCTGGGCATTTCAATGTTGGTACATATATATTTAGAATAGATAAATCTTCCTGTTAAATTGAACCCTTTATCATTATACAATGCCCTTCTTTGTCCATTTTTACTGTTGCTGGTATAAAGTCTGTTTTGCCTGATATAAGCATAGAGACCCCCACTTTTTTTTCTTTGTTTTTTGTTTACATTGTAGATCTTTTTCCAATGCTTTACTTTGAGCCTATGGGTGTTTTTATGTGTGAGATGGGTCTCTCGAAGACAGCAGATGGATATGTTTTGTTTTTTTAATTCAACTTGCCATCTGTGTCTTTTAAGTAGGGGTGTTTAGACCACTTACATTCAAATTAATATTGATACGTGAGATTTTGATCATATCATGAAGTTTTTAGCTGGTTGCTTTGCAGTATTTATCGTGTAATTGCTTTATATAGTCTGTGAGGTATGTATTTGATATGGTTTGGCTGTGTACCCACACAAATCTAATCTTGAATTGTAGTTCCCATAATCCCCACATGTCATGCGAAGGACCCAGTAGGAGGTAATTGAATCATGGGGGAGGTTTTCCCCATGCTATTCTCATGATAGTGAGTGAGTTCTCATGAGATCTGATGGTTTTATTAGGGGTTCCACCTTTGCTCAGCTCTCATTCTTCCCCTTCTTGCCACCATGTGAAGAAGGACGTGTTTGCTTCCCCTTCCACCATGATTGTAAGTTTCCTGAGGCCTCCCTAGTCCTGCAGAACTGTGAGTCAATTAAACCTCTTTCCTTTATAAATGACCCAGTCTTGGGTATTTCTTCATAGCAGTGTGAGAATGAACTAATACAGCAAATTTGTCCCATAGAGAGAGGGTTGATGCTATAAAGATACCCAAAAATCTGGAAGCGACTTTGGAACTGGGTAACAGGCAGAGGTTGGAACCATTTGGTGGGCTCAGAAGAAGACAAAAAATGTGGGAAAGTTTGGAACTTCTTAGAAACTTGGAGGACTCAGAAGACAGGAAGATGTGGGAAAGTTTGGAACTTCCAAGAGACTTGTCAAATGGCTTTGACCAAAATGCTGGTAGTGATATAGAAAATGAAGTTAAGACTGACAAGGTCTCAGATGGAGATGAGGAATTTGTTGGCAACTACAGTAAAGGTTGTTCTTCCTATAGAAAGAGACTGGAGGCATTTTGCCCCTGCCCTAGAGATCTGTGGAATGCTGAACTTGAGGGAGATGATTTAGGATGTCTGGCAGAAGAAATTTCTAACCAGCAAAGCATTCAAGAGGAAGCAGAGCATAAAAGTTTGGAAAATTTGCAGCCTGAGAATACAATAGAAGAGAAAAACCCATTTTCTGGGGAGAAATTCAAGCCAGCTGCAGAAATTTGCATAAGTAAGGAGGAGCTGAATGTTCCTCACCAAGGCAATGGGGAAAATGTCTCCAGGGCATGTCAGAGACCTTAATGGCAGTGCCTCCTATCACAGGCCCAGAGGCCCAGAAGAGAAAAATGGTTTGCTAGGCCAGGCCCAGGGCCCCCCTGCTCTATGCAGCCTCAGGACATGGTGCCATGTCCCCGCTGCTTTAGCTCCAGCCTTGGCTAAAAGGGGCCAACATACAGCTCAGGTCATTGTTTCAGAGGGTTCAAGCTCCAATCTTGGGTGGCTTTTATGTGGTTTTAGGCCTGTGTGTGCAGAGAAGACAAGAATTAAAGTTTGGGAACCTCAGCAGAAGTCTGCCGCAGGGGTAGAGCCGTCATAAAGAATCTTTGCTAAGGTAGTGAAGAAGGGAAATGTTGGGTTGGAGCCTCCACCTAGAGTCCCCTACTGGGGAACTGTTTAGTGGAGCTGTGAGAGGAAGGCCACCATCTTCTAGATCCCAGAATGGTAGATCCATTGAAAGCTTGCACTGTGTGCCTAGAAAAGCTCCAGAGAGTCAACACCAGCCTTTGAAGGCAGCCAGGTGGGGGCTGTACCCTGCAAAGCCACAGGGGCAGAGCTACCCAAGGCTGTGGGAGCCACTTCTTGCATCAGTGTGACCTGGATGTGAGACATGGAGTCAAAGAGGTTAATGATTGCCTTATTGGATTTTAGACTTGCATGGTTCCTGTAGCGCCTTTATTTTGGCCATTTTTTGCCATGTGGAATGGCTGCATTACCCAATGCTTGTACCCCCATTGTATCTAGGAAGTAACTAAATTGCTTTTGACTTTATCGGTTCATAGGCAGAAGGGATTTGCCTTGTCTCAGATGAGACTTTGGACTTGAATGTTTGAATTAATGCTGGAATGAGTTAAGAATTTGGGGGACTGTTGGAAGAGCATGATTGTGTTTTGAAATGTGAGGTCATGAGCTTTGAGAGAGGCCAGAAGTGGAATGATATAATTTGGCTGTATCCTTACCCAAATCTCATTTTGAATTACAGTTCCCATAATCCCCATGTGTCATGAGAGGGACGTGGTAGGAGGTAATTGAATCATGGGGGAGGTTTTCCCCATGCTATTCTTGGGATAGTAAGTAAGTTCTTATGAATCTGCTGGTTTTATAAAGGACTTCCCTATTCACTCAGCTCTCATTCTTCCCCTTCCTGCTGCCATGAGAAGAAGGATGTGTTTGCTTGCCCTTCCACCATGATTGTAAGTTCCCTGAAGCCTCCCCAGCCCTACAGAACTGTTAGTCAATTAAAACTCCTTCCTTTATAAATTACTCAGTCTTAGGTATTTCTTCATAGCAGAGTGATAACAAATGAATACAATACTTAAGTGTGTTTTTGGAGTACCAGGCATCATTCTTCATTTCTATGTTTAGAACATCCTTAAGGATCTCTTGTAAGGCCAATCTAGTGGTAACAATTTCCTTAATGCTTGCGTGTCTGGAAAATATTTTTTGTCCTTTGCTTATGATGCTTAGTTTGGCAGGATATGAAATTCTTGGTTGAAAATATTATTTTTTTTTTTTTTGAGACGGAGTCTCGCTGTCGCCCAGGCTGGAGTGCAGTGGCGCAATCTCAGCTCACTGCAAGCTCCGCCTCCCGGGTTCACGCCATTCTCCTGCCTCAGCCTCCAAGTAGCTGGGACTACAGGCGCCCGCCACCACGCCCGGCTATTTTTTTTTGTATTTTTAGTAGAGACGGGGTTTCACCGTGGTCTCGATCTCCTGACCTCGTGATCCGCCCGCCTCGGCCTCCCAAAGTGCTGGGATTACAAGCGTGAGCCACCGCGCCCGGCCGAAAATATTATTTTTTTTTAAAGAATGCTGAAAATAGGCTACCAACTTCTCCTGGCTTTTAAGGTTTCTGCAGAGAAGTCTACTGTTAGCCTGATGGGGTTCGCTTTGTACGTGATCTGATCTTTTTCTCTATCCGTTTTAAGGTTTTTTCTTAAGTGTTGACCTTGGCCAGTCTGGTGATTATTTTCCTTGGTGATGTCTGTTTTGTATCGTATCTCTCAGGTGTTCTCTATACTTCCTGTATCTGGATGCCTACTTCTCTAGCAAGATATTTCTTCAAATATGTTTTTCAGGTGGCTTGCTTTTTCTCTGTCTCTCTCAGGAATGCCAATAATTCATAGAATTGGTCACTTAACATAATCCCTTATGTCTGAAAAGCTTCATTCATTAAAAACTTTTTTTTTCTTTATTTTTGTCTGTCTGGATTCATCTGAAAGACCAGTTTTCAAGATCTGAAATTATTTATTCAGCTTGATTCAGTCTATTAATAAAGCCTTCAACTATATTTTGAAATTCCTTAAGTGAGTTTTTCAGTTCAGAATCTATGACTGATTTCTTTTTAAGATGTTTATCTCTTTCTTCATTTCCTGGATTGCTTTAGAAGTCTCTTTGTTTTGATTTTTAAGCTTGTTTTGATCTCATTGAGCTTCCTTGTAGTTCATGCTTTGAATTCTTTATCTGTCATTTCTGAGTTTCCATTTTGTTTGGGGACCATTGCTTGAGAGCTGGTATGATCTTTTGGTGGTCACTATATTCAGATTTTTCATGGTGCTAGAATTTTTGTTCAGGTTTCTTCTCCTCTACAGATGCTGGCACTTCTAATTTTTGTTATTATGTTTGTGTGGATGGGAACTTTTCTTTTTCTTTATTTTCTTATAATATTACTGTTTTTTCTTTCCCCTTCCCTCCTTATTTAGGTGGTGCATATGACTGTACAGAATGCTGTGTACAGTCTTTTGGCTTTGCTTCTGTAGCCCTGTGAATTTCTTTGGGCAGGTTTTATATTGGGATGTGCAGTTCAACCTACAAGCCAGTAGATGACTCTTATAGGTAAGAGGTGGCTGTGGACAATGTCACCAAATAATGACTGACTTTGTATGTGCCAAGATTAAAAATGGTATCCTGCTCTCTGTCCTGGGTCTGCGAGTGTCTCCCCAAGTTAGCTTTAGGGGTTGGGAAAAACAAAGTGCTCTCTCTCAGCCTGGGTTGCTCAGATCCCCAGTGGACAAGTGAGTCACAGAGGGACGCTGTCTGCCTCTGTCACATACTGGTACTTCACTCAAAGTCAGCTGGATACCATCATGAAACCTGTTTGCTGGTGGTCTTCTCCCTGGGATTTGAGGTGTCCTTCACAATTCTGGGGGATACCCATTTTTCTTCTTGAATTAAAGCTCAAATAGTTAATCTTTATGCACTATCCTGCTATTTCCAAGTAGCTGAAGCACACTAAGAGCCTCTAATTCAACATCTTGGAAAACAAAAAACCTTTTGGGTATACACCCAACAATGGAATTGCCAGATTATATGGTAGTTCCGAATAGCAGTTGTACTAGTTTACATTCCCACCAACAGAGCATGAGTTCCCTTTCCTCTACATCTTCACCAGCATTTGTTATTATTTATATTTTTGTTAATAGCCAATTTAGTTGGAGTGAGATGATATCTTAATGTGGTTTTGATCTGCATTTCCATTTTTAATTGAGTTATTTGCCTTTTATTATTGAATTTTCTATATTCTTTATATATTGTGGATAAAGGTTCCTCATCAGACATAAGATTTCCAAATATTTTCTCCCTTTCAATGGATTTTCTTTTCACATTCTGGATGATGTCCTATGCAGCATGGAAGTTTTGAATTGTGACTAAGTCCAATTTATTGATTTATGTTTTTCACTTATGCTTTGGATGCCATATCCAAGAAATTATTACTTATTTCAAGGTCATAAGTATTTACATCTATGTTTTCTTCTAAGAGAATTATAGTTTTGAATCTTACATTCAGAACTTTAATATATTTGAAATTAATTTTTGTGTATGGTGCAAGGAAGGGGTCTAATTTTCTTCTTTTGCAAGTGGATATGAAACTGTTCAAGCTCCCTTTCTTGAAATGACTATTCTCTAAACCTAAATCGCCTTGGAACTTGGTCAAAAATCAGTGGGCTATAAACGGGACTCTCAATTCCATTTCATTGATCTCTATATCTATCCAGCTTTGTAGTATATTTGGAAATTAAAAGTGTAATACATCCATATTGGTTCCTTATTAAGATTATTTTAGTTATTATGGATCCCTTATATTTCCACATGAATTTTAGAATCAGCTTTTCTAGTTCTGCAAAAATAAAAAAAAAATATGTAATTTTGATAGGAATTGTGTTAAATCTACAAATCAATTTTAGGAGTATTGATAGCTCAATAATGTTAAGGTTTTCTGATCCAAGGACAGAGCATGTCTTTCCCTTCATTTATATTATTTTTAATTTCTTTCAACAATGTTGTTTAGTTTTCAGTTTATGTTTTACATTTATTTGCTTAAATTTATGTCTTTTTTTCTGAATGCTATTGTACCTGTAAAATTTTTCTTAATTTCTCTTTTATATATTTTCAATGCTAGTTGATTTTTCTTTATTAATCTTATACTCTGAAACCTTGTTGAAATTGTTTATTGTCTCTAGTATTTTTTTAATCTGGATTTCCTTAGTTATTTTATATGTAAGGTCATGTTATCTGAACATAGAGATAGTTTTACTTTTTCCTTGCCAGTATGAATGTTTTAAATTTCTTTTTCTTGTCTAATTTTTCTAGTACAAACAAAATTACAATGTTGAATAGAAGTAGCAAGAGTGTGCATTCTCATCTTGTTCCTAAATTGAGGTAGGAGTAGAAACATGCATTTTTTTCACCACTAAATATAGTGCTATTTTGGGATTTTTTTATTCATATCAATTATCAGGTTGAGAAAGTTCCCTCAATTTCTAGTATATTGAGTGTTTATAGTCATCCAGATGAATTTAAATGTTTTTTTTTTCATTTTTTGAATCTATCGCAACAATCACATACTCTCTTTCTCCTTATTCTAGTAATAGTGTTTAAAATTAATTGATTTTGTCATATTAAAGCAAAGATGTATACTCAATAATCCACCTGGCGATGGTCTATAATCCTTCATATATGTTGCTGGATTTTATTTGCTAGTAATTTTGGGAATTTTTTGAGTCAACATTAAAAAGAGGTATTGGTCTGTAATTTTCTTTCCTTGTCGATGTCTTTGGTTTTGGTGCCATGGTAATAGTGGTCTCATGTAATGTGTCGGGAGCGCTACTTCCTCTTCTAATTTTAGACAAGTATATGAGGAACTGATGTTAGTTCTTTGTGGTACATTTGGTACAATTTACCAGTGAAGCCATCTTGCTTGGACTTTTTTGTGTGAGAAGTTTTGATATTACTAAGTCAGTTCATTATAGAACTATTCAGATTTTGTATTTCTACTTAAGTCAGATTTGGCTGTTTGTGTCTTTGTAGGAATTTGTCCATTACATCATTGTTTACAGTATTTTTGAATTCTTTTTCTTTCTGTTAATAGTAATGTCTGATATCTCATTCTGATTTCAGTAATTGAGTCTTCTCTTTTTTTTCTTGGTTAGTTTAGCTAAAAGTTTTTTCAATTTTGTTACTATTTTCAAAAAATCAGTTTCTTGTTTCATTGATTTCCTCTATTGGTTTACTATTTTTTATTTCATAATTGCCCACCATTAGGTTTTTTTTTTCCCCCTGCCTCTGCCTCTGCCTCTGTTTTAGGTTTAGTCTACACTTGTTCTTCCAGTATTGTAAGCGGAAGGTTAGGCTGTTTATTAGAGACTTTTATTATATTTAACACAAGTATTTGAAGCTATACATTTTCCTGCATATGCTACTTTAGGTACATCTTTTATATTTTGTTGTATAATGTTTTCACATGGGTTTATCTCAAAGTATTTGTTTTCCCCTGTGATTTCTCCTTTGACTCATTGGTTGTTTGAGTATATTAAGTTACACAAAATTTATATTTCCCAATTTTCTTTCCATTATTGTTTTCTAATTTTATTTCATTTGGTCAGAGATCATTCTTTATATGATTTATTTATTTTAAAAATGTATTGAGGCTTGTTTCACCGTTCAAGATATTATCTATGCTGGAGAATATTCTGGGTGTGCTCTCCTGTTGCTGAGTAGAATCTTTTATGAGCGTCTAGTTGTTTATAGTGTTGCTAAGTCTGCTGTTTCTTTGTCGTTTTACTGTTCTGTTATTGAAAGTGTGGTATCGATGCATCCAACTATTATTGTTGACTTTTCTATTTCTCCCTCAATTTTTGCTTTGTGTGTTGTGGTACCTTGTTGTTAAGTTGTTATAAAGTTGGTATATCTTCTTGGTGGATCAAACCTTTTAGCATTACAATATTACCACAGCAGCTTCAGCTTTCTTATGGTTGCTGTTTGAACAATACATCTTTTTCCATCCATTACTTTTAACCTCTTTGTGCTTTTCTATTTAAAGTGCTTCTCCTGAAGACAGTTGAATTTTTATTTTCTAATCCAGTCAAAAAGTGTTATCTTTTGATTGGATTATTTAATCCATTAATATTCAACATAATTGACATAGTTGTATTTACATCCACAATTTTACTTTGTTTTTTGTATTCCCCATCTCTTTTTTGTTCCTCTATTTTCCTTCATTTCTTTCTTTTGCACTAATTATTTTCTACTGTAGCATTTAGCTGTGTTGTTTTATCACAATATTTTTGCATTTTTAGTGTCTTCTTAGCACTTACACATTTTACCTTCTAATTCTAATTCAGATTTATTTCAGACAATTTCAGTGAGATATGCAAACTTAGTTCTAGCGTATCTA
The DNA here is from genome assembly GCF_009828535.3 of Hylobates moloch. Lineage (NCBI taxonomy): Eukaryota > Metazoa > Chordata > Mammalia > Primates > Hylobatidae > Hylobates > Hylobates moloch. The sequence continues at coordinate 159,400,217 of NW_026652278.1, forward strand.
TTCGTTCCTCACCTTTACTGTGCTATAATTATTACACATATTACATCTATATACTGTATATCACAAAACTAATAACACATTTGTATAATGACTACTTTATATACTTTTGTATCTTTTATAGAAACTGCAAGAAAAAAGTAAACATATATTCATTTAGTTTGATATATTAGCTTTCTATTTATTATTTTTATTTTTTAAAAAATAATTCCTGGCCTGGTGCAGTGGTTCATGCCTGTAATCCCTGCATTTTGAGAGGCTGAGGCAAGAGGATCATTTGAGCCCAGCTGTTTGAGACCAGCCATGGCAACATCTCTCTCTCAAAAAAAAAAAAAAATAGCTGAGTGTGGTGGCATGCACCTGTAGTCCCAGCTATTTGGGAGGTTGAGGCAGGAGGATCACTTGAGCATGGGAGGTTGGAGCTTCAGTAAGCCAAAATAGTGCCACTGCACTCCAGGCTAACTGAAAAACCAAAACCCTATCTTAAAAAGTACTACTACTACTACTACTACTAATAACTCATCTTTATCAATATTCACTATTGGATGGTATATTATAATCATACTATTTTTTATTTATTTAAAAATAGTTTACTTCTTTGAATATATATATTTATAATAACTTTGAATTCTTTACTATGTGTAATATCTTCTGTTGCTTGCTTTTTACTTGTGTGTAGCAGTGTTATATTCCTATTTCTTTATCTATCTTGCAAACTTGTTGATATTTTAGATAATATATTGTAGAAACTCTGGATATTAATTCCCCCTCTCTGCTAGGTAATTTCTTGCTTATTTGTTAACTGATTTGGCTAGACTATTGAGGTAAAGTTTATTTCTTTTGCAGTATATAACTTACGATGTTGCTCTGCGGAGAACACAGCCTTGAACATGACCAGCTTGGATGACAGTGGTTTTTGCAGTGTATTTTTTGATTGTCTTTCCCTGATTTTCTGTTAAGCTGTCCATGACTATCAGTGCCACACTCAGTTGTTAGCCCTTGCTTATTATTAGCTCAGTGCTCTATTACTTTTGATAGTATCTCAGGGAATAAATTCCTCCATAATCTTATCCAATTAAATTGGGCTCATTTTCAAGGCTATGTTCATTCTAGGTTTGAAAAAAATAGTAAATATCCTGTGGATAATGAAAACCAGTTTTTAATTTTGCAAAAGGAGTTATAAAAAAGGTAGCAAAATGACTAGAAGAAATTCTTTAATGCTGGGTTGGAATTGGAAGTATAAATACATACTCATGGTTTAATATGCACACACAAACACATTTATGCATATGCAGGTAGATGTGGAAATAGAAGAGGATGCATGTGTAGATGTGAACATAAATATATATATGTTTTAGCCATGTCCAACTAAGAGAGAAATAGTGTAATAGTAGCAGTGAGCACCCCTAATACTCAAATACTGGTATCTAGAAAACTTCTTAGAGTATTGTTTGGTTTCAGGGCTGGGACAAGCAATATACAAGATAAACTTGTAACGTCTTTTTTTGCCAAAAGCTAAGTAAGTACCAAAGAATAATTTGTATTTGAAAAAGTACAGTTCAGTCATCTTAACAGAAATACTGCTGGCTAAATATGTAAAAATTAACATTCAAATAAGTAATTATGGAAGTACAACTTCTTGAATAAAATACTCCACAAGTCTACTTTGATATGAGTAATAATTTTAGTGAATTATAACTCATAAAATAAAACAAGTATGTGCTGGTCAATGTTGATATAAATACATGATTTAATGGTTACATTTTTAAAAAGAATAATTGTTGGAAAGTATGATACAAGATGTTGAATATCACTTCTGTAATAACCTCATATTATAAATTTTTTCCCAGGCATTAATTTAACATCTTCAATTATCTGTCATTATTTTGGTAAAGTGACAACTCGTTGTGATTTTTTTAGTAAAAATTTAAAACTCTTCATTATTTTATTATATATTGTATTTATATTAGAATATACAAACAAAATGTAAAAACAAATTTGAAACTTATTTCAAAATATGTATATGATTCTATGACTCTTTGAACATTCTTTGTAACCAATAAAGTTAAAAGTTTCCCAAAACTGTAGCACTATTAAACAACTACTAATAACACGTAACTATAAATTGCATGAATTTGATTTTCATTTGTAATTTACAAGCAATTAGAAAATTATAGAAAAATATGGTGTGATTATTCTTACAAGAAGAGCAAATTAAAAAATCCATCAAAAAGTTTTTCTGTTAGGCCTGAAATAAAACTAAATTGCTCAGTTATATATTTGTTATATTATACTTGAATAGCATATCAACTTTTATTCTGATTATTAAATGTCCACATAAAACTTTTAATATACGGATATCTGAAACTACTGTAAATATTACAAGTATTGTTTTCTTTGTAAATATTATAAACATTATTTTGCTTTTATTATAAAGTACTCACAGGTACAGGTTTAAAATCTTCCTTATGTTTTTTAAATGTATTTGTACTTTATTGTAATATTTTTAAAGGTCATAGTAATTTATTTTCAACTCAAATCAAAATGTGCCATATTTTCTTCTCAGCACTTAAGGAATTATACCTAGGGTTTCTATTTGCATATAAATAAGTTTATATTTTTTTAAAAAAGCACTAGAACTTTTCAAATTAAATTAAATATAATGGTGTGATTTTCTTTCAAGTCCTCAAAATAATGCTGTTTCACATAAAATGTTGAGTGTTTTATTGTATTACATCACTGACAAACTCAGAAACTTTTTGATGTGAACAGATGGTTAAATATAATTTATCCATCTAAGAAAGAAGCTAAAATACATGCTACATACCTATTTTTTTTAATTTTCATTTGTATTATGGTTTTTACTAGTATTCTTTATGCATCTAATTTTAAAAAATCTTCCCCCAGAGTAATAATTAAGATTTACAGAAAAGTTTTCTCTGTATTCAATGTATAACTCCTTTAGCTCAGTCTCATCTAATTATCTTCAGCCTTTTGTATTTATTAATCAACTTGGACTGTTCAAAAGATTTATCGAATGAGTATGAAATATGATCCAGTGGATTGGACTGGGAGAATGTATTGTAAACAAACATGAAACTTCAGAAAAATAGTACCTTCAGAAGCATAGGGAACTTGCCAAATATATATCAATGAATGTGGAAAAAAGTTGAGAAAAGAAGTGACGAGTTTAAAATCATTGGGTTTGGAGTCAGATATTCTTGGTTTGAAACCATAGCTCCACCATTTGGAGAATCTCGTGAGCTAAGGTGAATGTCTTAACCTCTTTAAACTTTATCTTTCCTATCTGAAATAATCATTATTTAGGAAATTGTCATAAATAATAAATGAGATAAAGTATATAAGCATATAAAGAATTGCTTCCTTTATTCAACAAACATTTTTTGAATGCCTATTTTATACACTCTTCCTAGCTGTAAGGATACAGAAGAAGCAAGGCAGACATCGTTTTTACTCTCATTAAAATCAGCCATTGTGAAAATTTTAACATAGACATCAGGACAAGAAGATTTTGCAATTGGCTGCAATCTAATCTTTAAGAAACAGATAATTTCAATATGGTTTAACACATTCTAGGCTATAGAACCTTAATTATTAGAACTAATACAAATATAAGAAATAAAATTGGAGGTAAATTTAACATATTTCTATAGATGTGTAACTTTAAATAAGTTATTATCAAATAGAATTTACTGGTTATAAAGTGTTACATGTATAATAATTAAAACTTATTTTTAGGAAGTTAAAGATAAATCAGATAAAGAACTCTATCCACATATTCCACGTATTTTATTGATACAATTTTTTTTTTTTTTTTTTTTTCCTGAGACAGAGTCTTGCTCTGTTACCCAGGCTGGAGTGCTGGAGTGCAGTAGTGCATTCATGACTCACTGCAGCCCTGGACTCCTAGGCTTAAGCAATCCTCCCGCCTCAGCCTCTCAGGTAGTTGGGACTACATGTGCATGCCACATAGCCTGGAATTTTTTTTATTTTTCGTAGAAACTGGCTGTCACTATGTTGGCCAGGCTGACCCAAACTCCTGGGCTCAAGCTATCCCCCTGCTTCAGCCACTCAAAGTGCTGAGATTACAGGCTTGATACAATTCTTAAGTCAACAAGTTAAGCCAGAAAGAAAACCAGTATATTAAAAAACTTGGAAATTACATTTGGAAAAATTCATCTGAACAACAAAAAAAACAGCAAAATTAAAGCCAAAACATTCTCTAAATATGAAAGAAATATAAATAAATGATTAAAATACAACATCAAGCAGCAAATATTAAAATAAAGCTTGCAACTGCAATTTTTAAATTTACTTATTTATATATCTTTTGTTTGTTTGTTTTATTGAGATGGAGTCTCACTGTCGCCCATGTTGGAGTGCAGTGGCACGATCTCGGCTCACTGCAATCTTTGCCCTCCAAGTTCATGTGATTCTCCTGCCTCTGAGTAGCTGGGATTACAGGCGCCTGCCACTGTGCCTGGCTAATTTTTGTACTTTTAGTAAAGACGGGGTTTCTATCTTGGCCTGGCTGGTCTTGAACTCGTGACCTTGTGATCCACCCGCCTCGGCCTCCCAAAGTGCTGGGATTGCAGGCTTATTTATATATTGTTTTTGTGAAAAATCAAGCATAAGGTATGAATGACTTAATTTCTTGTTAGATCTCACAAATTCAACATATAAATTAGAACGTAGTTCTAAGTATAACTCGAGTTACTGAATTAGATAGATGCCATAAAGTTACACATGGAAGTCTAATATCTGTGCACAGCTATAAGATATTAGATAAGAATGGATAAAGAAAGAATGGATAAAGGACTTGATTACAAGGCATGAAACTGTATTATAAATATATTGCAAGAAAATATTGGATTGTCATAGCTATCATTTAGATCAGTGAAATTGAATATATGCTCTGCTTTTAATTCTTGTGCTGGTCAATATTTTTTAAAAAAGTTATAATCTTTAATTCTTTTGAGAATATGAGGAAGTGTCTTCTTACATTTCTGGTAGGATTATGACTTGTCATAGCATTTGCCATAATCAATCCTTCATTATTGACCAAAATTAGAGTAAAACTTACTCTACAATAAGAAATCCAAATGTTTTGACTCTATTCTGTTAAGAAAAAAGAGCACCAGTAACAATAGATATACACAGTTGTTTATTATAATACTTTTATGATGACAGAAAATGACTTTAAATAAGCTGTGTGAATATCAATAATTTTTTTAAAGAATATTGTGTTTCTCCTCTGTCATGACATGTCTTGAAGCCAAAACAAACAGAAGTGAAAAATTAGGATAAATATATATAAGGTAACCTAGAGAAATTTTCATTATGTGTTATTAAATAGAGATGCAAGGAATTTGACTATAAAATGATGACTGATTATAATTTGATGTTAGGTTTGATCTCTATTGAAATTAATTTGCCATATTGTTCACTTTGTGTTTATAACAGATTTATGTGGTTATCTGTATGTATACATGCATATACTTGTTTATTTATCTTTCGTTTATTAAACAAACATGTCTGAAGAGCTTCCTCTGTGCTATGCACTGTTGTAGCTTTTGGTATAAAGGAAAAAAGAAAAATCCCTGCCTTCATGGCTTTAGTTAGATGGTGATGGGTATTGGGGAGGAAAAGAAGGCAAGATATTGATATAAATGGAGGATGCTGTACAGTATTATACAGTCAATGCGAACACATTCATGCAACAATATGTTATCTTCCGTCTCTGGTTCTTTTTCTCTAGTCCTTGCAGCAGTAATACTTCTACATCTGCAATCTCATTTACTCATCTTTTTAGAATAGGATTTTCTATAGGGCATTTCTCAAGACAACTTGACTAATGATTTGTCATCAGAATTTGATCTCAATGCTCTTAGCCAGGAAAATTTTCCATAACCACGGGATGAGGAATTTAGGAGGTGCTTAGCCAAGTGGCTCACTTCTGTTTCCCATGATGTCAACTAAGGAGTCTTAGTGCCTGAAGGATCCACTTTCAAGGCTCACTCAAGTGTCTGGCACATGATTCTGACTTTGTACTGAGACTTTCACCAGGGATACCAACTGAATCATCAGCCAAGGGCTTTGGTTCCTCTTCATGTGAACCTCTATTTTTTTCCACATCTTACCATGAGAATTCCAAGAAGCTGCTAATCTTTTCATGCCTAGCCTCAAGAAATCCCCAAAAGACCCTACAGTCACATTCTTTCTTTTAAGTAAGTCATGAATGTCAGCCTAGGCTTAAGGGGAAATCTTCCCTGTCTTATTGGGAGGAGTACTAAAAAGTTTAAGCCGTCTTTAATTTACCACAAAAAACTTGTTCTATCTCTATTTTATAACATTTACCTGAAGTTCTAATGTAGAGCTTCCTATCCGATATAAATTTAGTTTAGTTAATATCCTGTGCCTAAATCTAGAAAATATCCATTGTGTATACTAAGTATATTTAAGAATAACAATTTTTTGACCAACAATTTGAAAGGCTATGTTTCCTCTTATTATATTAATAAGAATTATAATTCTTAATAATAGGAAAATTTTCTATACTTTTTATGTGCTTTAACTCATTCAATATTCAAACAACTCTGTGTGCAAGTTAGTATTATCTAGATTTTCAAGATGAAAAGTGAGACATAGAAATTCTGTTAGTCCATTTTGCATTGCTATAAAAAATACCTAAGGCTGGGTAATTTATAATAAAAGAGTTGTATTTGGCCCACCGTTCTGCAGATGGTACAAGAAGTATGCTGCCAACACCTGCTCAGCTTCTTGTGAGGTTTCAGGAATCTTACAATCACGGCAGAAGACAAAGAGGGAGAAGGCATGTCACATGGTGATAGAAGCAGCAGGAGAGAGTTGGGGTAAGGGCCACATTCTTTTAAACAACCTGATCTTGCGTGAACTCACAGCAAGAATTTACTCATTACTGCCAGGAGGGCTCCAAGGCACCATATGAGGAATCTGCTCCCATGACCCAAATACCTCCTAACAACCCTCACCTTCAACATTGTGGATTACATGTCAACATAGAAAGTGTCAGATCTAAGTTTCAGAAACAGGCAATTTGTTTCCATAGACTAAATATTTAACATCCTATTTCTTTTATAATATTGAAACAAAACATCATGCTTTAAAGAAATCTGTCTTTAAGTGTACCTTGAAATCTCATTTCAAAATTCTGTCTCTTTTCCTTCAGGTAAATACCTAATTTAGGATTTAATCTAGCTATTGCTTGAGAAGATATCACTTGTGTTTATTTTATATTTATTCTACAAACTATAACCTAATTATAACAATGCTGATATCTATGTAAGCTAAAGAAGCAAGTCTGCCTTTCTTTGTAAGATAGAACCTTTATTTTCTTTCTAACAGTTTCATCAGGATTACCAAGCTATTATTTTGGCACTAAAACCGTTAAATGTCAATAAAAAGATACATGCGTTTGTAATGTTTTCAGTGGTTTTGCGTTTGTAATGTTTTCATCTTATTTAATAAAAGCTTTTCCACAAAGACTGAGAATTGTTGCTATGCTGAGAACACTATATTTTCAGTAACATTAGAATAAATTTGTTTACATATTTAAGAAACATTTGTTACATCCATTGGACACAGAATGCATTATTTACAATTAGAAAGAGGAGATAAGACAGACACAAATGAAGAATACAAGTCAGTTTATTAAAAATATATATAGGAGTTAGTCAAATACATTTTCAACTATTACCATGATAAGAATTTGAATCAATAGATATTATTTAATGGAATAAAGATAAAATCAAATAGTATTAAACATTATAAAATGTTTTAGGCCTACTTAATTCTTAGTTAATATTTTCCTTAGAGTGAAATTTTATTTGTTTCGTAATGCTGGGAAGAAATTTTAAAATAATTATATTTCTACTGTGAAACACATTTTGTAGAAATTTCTTAGAAGCAATTAAAAGCACAAAACCTGTTATAGAATGAAAAGGCCAGTATGATGTGCTGGAGAATGACATTCTCACAGCGAGAAATTTGAACAGAGTTTTTAGTTGTACGTCATGTTAGGAAAACAGGAAGGATGCTTGTATATAATAATAATGGTGATTTGAATGCAGCAAGTATGTTGTTTTTGTAGTATATGGAGCTTAAGAGTATTTTATTCTATGGATGCCAAACTGGTTTTAATGTCTAAAGCTCCTAAGTTGCTAAGCTTAACATATGCATCGAGGCAGTTTACAGTGTTTTACAAGTGCAAAGAAATTTTCTTCAGCTGAGAAACTGAGACTAATTTTTAATATTATAAAACCTAGCCTGGACAAATATGTATATTTAATTGATAAGTTTTAAATTCTAAAAGTAAGGAAAATTACAATATTATTGTTTTCCTTAGGTTGCAGGTAACATAGGGTAAACTGTTTTGATCCTGTTTAAATTGTGGGGTTTATTAAACAAAAAATTGATCAGGTTGCAATAGAAGCTTAGATATTTAAAGTATGATTCAATTTGTAAATTTTCTGGAGCAATACATATTACTGCCTCTTATTGCATATTTTGATACCTGAAGTTTTTGTTCACAAATAAGATGTTATAAAACTGGTAATATTATTTGCTATGATAAATTCAATAACCTCAAGAATAAATAAAACATAGCCCAGAAGCAAAGAAGGGTTGAGTTAATGATTTAGTTTGGATATTTTTCTGGCAATGATGAACAAGCTTATCCAGGCTATTTCTGCCTTGTCAAAGTGAGTCATCAAGGTAGAATACCTCTATCTGATTATGGTAATTATACATTGCTCCATCTCTGGCTTGTTCTGCCTGCTTTAGCTCAGAAAGCAAACCATACTATTGGAATTACACAGTGTGTAACCAACTGTGCTATTCGTTGGGTGAATTATGTGGCAATAGACTATAATTTATGGATTACTTATGTCTTTTTATTATGTAAACAGGTTTATTTCCATCATCTTTTATAATTTTCACACAACTCTATGATATAGCTTTCCACTTTAAAGATGAGAACATGAAAGCTTGTAGCTTCATGCACTTCATAAAACCAGGATTTGATCATTGGTTTACTTCATTCTAATACCTATTTTTAACTGCCCTATCATAGCACTTACAAATGATAATTCTCTTTCCAAGGAAAACATATCCACAGATGAGCTGAGAAGCTAGAGCACTTTAATTAGAGCCTACCATTTTATTTCCTTGTGATACATAAAAGACAATTTCTTTGGCAGTTTAGAAAAAAATTTGTAGCTTAACTTTGAAAAAATTGCATAAAAGACAGTGAGGCGATAAACGTAATCTGGATAATAGTTATACCATAAGAAAAAACAAAAAAGTGAGAGAAAGGAAAAAGAAAATTTATATATAGCGGGTTGAATATAGTGCCTTCCCCAAATTCATGTCTACCTAGAAGCTCAGAATATGACCTTATTTGAAAATATGGTCTTTACTAATGGAACTAATTAAGGATGTCAAGATGAAGTCATCCTTGATTCATCCTGGATGAAATAATCCTCAGCCTGAAATCAAATGACTGGTATCATTTGAGAAAGGAGAAGGAGATTTGTGCACAGAGAACAGGGAAGAAGATTATGTGAAGAGAGGGACAGAGATTGGAGTTCTGCTGCCACAAACCAAGGAAGGGCGGGAGCACCAGGCAGACTCTATTCTGAAGGTTTGAGAGAGAGCATGGTCCTACTGATTGCTTTATTTTAGAATTCTGACCTCCAGAACTGTCAGAAAATGAATTTCTTTTGTTTTAACTCACCTAGTTTATAGTAATTTATTACCATAGCCTGAGGAAATCATATAAATTATTTTATTCCATACAATTTGGGGATTGTTTCATGTACAAGAGGTGAAAAAGAATAGCCTCTTATTTATAATATAAGAGAAATGTGCCTCATTGTGTGAAATCATAAAGAGTGTGTTGCTTTTAATAAGCAAATAAAAGTACTTTGGTTATGTGTTTCAAAGTTCCTGCACACAGACACACACACACACACACACACACACAGATCTCAATATATCACAACATGATTTTTGAAAGTTTAACATTGATTCAACAAGCACAACAGCTACAATAGGGATGGATGCACATTAATTACTAAGATCCTCCTTAGATAGGCTCAGTCTTGGTTTAGGAAGACTTCTCTAGATAGATAGATGGATTTAAAAGGGTATACCTAGCGTAATTATATTAACAAACTTCCCTACTGCCAGTATATTCCTACATGTTTGTATGCACACGCACACACACACACACACACGTATAGCAGATAGTTCTTGGCTGGGTCAAGTTTTTTTTTTTATTTGTGCAGGTTAGATCTTATTTAATCAGTAGCCTAATTGGGTTTTAGTCTGCTTACTCTATCAGCTATTGGATGAGATGGGTTAAAGCCTTCTTTTGTGACTGTGGGTTTGTCCATTTCTTCTTTTAGTTCTGTTAATTTTTCTTTACATATTGTGAACTATGGTATTGTACACATACAAGGTTAAGACTGTGATAACATCCTAAATGTATAACTGTCTTACTCTTATGAAAGGTTTCTCTTTATCTCATTTTTATTGCTTTAGAGATTTATTTTTTAGCTAACATTAAAATACACTTGACGTTTGAACAACGTGGAGGTTACGAGTCCTGGCAATCCATACGGTAGAAAATCCATATATAACTTTTGACTTCCCCAAGACTTAACTACTAATAGCCTACCAATGACTAGAAGCCTTATGAATGACATAATTGAATAATATATATTTTGTATGTAATATGTATTATATGTTGTATTTTTTAAAACAAGCCATAAACTAGAGAAAAAATATTAAGAAAATAATAAGGAAGCAAAAATATATTTAGTATTAAAATATATTTAGTATTTTTAAGTGGAAGTGAATATCATAAAAGTCTTCATCCTTGTTGCTTTCACATTCAGTAGGCTGAGGAGCAGGAAGAACAGCAGGGGCTGGTTTTGCTGTCTCAGGGTGGGCAGAGGGAGAAGAGATGGAGAAGGCAGAAGAGGAGCAGGAAATGCAAGTACACATGTTGTAACTTTATAGAAATACATGGTAATTTCTGTCTGACACTTTTGCTTTTTGGTTGTTCCAAAAGTGTTTCTTTACAGTACCGACATTTCCTTCAATATTTAACTTCAGTTTCAGTGTCCATATCATAGAAGGGTCCAGGTCACAAAAGAAGTCAAAAGCAGTCTTGAATAATTTGAACCATGCTGCCAGATTGTATGATGTCAGGTTGTTTTCTGGCATTCCCTTCCTCATCATCTGGCACAAGTTTGAAAGTGCTTATCTTCATCGAGTCATCTTCTCTTAATTCCTCTGGTTAGTGTCTGTAAGCTCTTGAATTTTCCCAAGATCTCTATCTTGAAAGCTTTAACCTTTCATTTTTTGTGCTGTATCCACAATCGTTTTCATAATTTTCTTGATTGACTGTGTTATAAATCTTGTGAAGTCATGCACAACATCTAGATATAGCTTCCCCAGAAGGAATTTATTGTTTTAGTTTTGATGATTTCATGGCTTTTTCTATAATGATAATATTTCAATGATACAATTCTTTCAGACTTTCATGATGTTCTCTTTATTGGGATTCTCTTCTAGAGCATTGATAATTCTTTCCACGGAGAACCTTGTATAATGAGCCCTAAGGGTCCCTATGATTCCTTGATCTAGAGACCGAGTTATAGACGTTGTATCTGGGGCAAGTAGACTACTTCAGTGCCTTCAGTGTTAAACTCATGGGGTTCCAGATGACCAAGGGAATGGTGCAATATCAAAATAACTTTAAAAAGCAGTCCCTTGCTGGCAAGGTACTTCCTGACTTCAGAGACAAAGCATCAATGGAAGCAATGCAGAAAAAAATTTTCATTGACCAGACTTTCTTGTTGTACAACCAAAAGACTGGCTGCTGGTGTTTATCATTTCAAGAATCAGGATTAGCAACTTTCAATAAGGGCAGTCTTGATTATAAACTCGATTGAGTTTGCATAACACAATACGGTTAGCCTACCATTTCCTGCCTTAAATCCTGTTGCTCACTTCTCTTCCCTACTAATATATGTTCTTTTTGGCATCTCCCCCCGATAATATGTCACGTTTATCTACTTTAAAAATCGGTTAAGGCAGATATTCTTTCTCTTCAATGATTTTCTTAATGACATCTGGGAACTCACCCGCTGCCTCTTGATCAGCAGAAGCTACTTCTTCTGTTGTCTTGTCATATTTTAAGAAAAAAATCTTTCTGAAATTATCAAGCCACACTTTGCTGGCATTAAATACTCCAGCGTTAGATCCTTCCCCTTCCTTTTGCTTTACATGGTCATATAATGACTTTGCTTTTTCCTGAATCATATTAGATTCTTTAGGTATGCCTTTCTTATAGCAATCCTGCACCCACGTAAAAGCTGAATTTTCAATTTGAGATAAAAAGGTATTTCACAAAAAGTGCGAGGATTTTGTGCCCAATGGCATAGCTGCAGAGATGGCTTCATAATGTTTCTTTTCTTTTATTTTACAATGGTCATTATAGTGGATTCATTTATCTTAAAATGGTGGGCAACTGCAGCTGCGGACTTCAATCTTTCTTGTGACGTCATGACTTTTCTCTGCTTCTTGGAAGTGCTTCCAGCATCACTACTGGCACTTGGTAGAGGTCCCATGGTGTTATTGAAGGCTTATGGTATTGCATTAAACACCACGAAAAGAAAGAAAGAGAAATATGAGAGATCACCTTTTAACTGCAATATGCAATTTGCTGAATAGACAATTGATCATGTATAGATGATTAAGGTCACATGACATTTTAATCACATACTTGCAACGTTTGAATTCACTACCATAGCAACAAGAAGTGGCTATGAAATTATTACGGTAGTATACTATGTACTACAGTTGATTATATACAGTTGTGATTTAATGCTGCATTTTTACATTTGTTAACTCTATTGTACCCTTTGTATTACTTTTGAAATGCATTGTGCTTCAAGAAATATTTAAAATCTCTATGACACTATTTTTTTCAGTTTTATTCAATTACTATGTGTTTATATTTACACATATATCAGCATTTTCTCTTCACTATTTCTTGCACTTTTCTGGAATCACTTTCATTCTTCTTGAGGAACTATTATGTATTTTTTATTGCCAACATGTTTGAAGATTAATTCTTTCTAAAAAATCTTTTCTAAAAAGTAGGCTTAATTTATGTTGATTTAAAATAAATTTTCACTGGCTATAAAAATCTAGATTGAAATGGGTTTTTTTCAGCAATTTAAATATGTCATATATTTAATTACTCAATAATTACTGAGAAATCCTTTGAAGATATTGAAAATTTTTTTCCTCATTGCTATTTTTTCCTCAATATTTCCTTGTTTGGTTAATCTCGGGTTGCTTTTATTTTTTATTATTTCTTTTGAATTTTCAACAAATATAATTAAATTATGATTTGTTTAGATGTAGATAATGTTCAGTTGGAGAAAAGTTACGGCGGGTCCAAAACAAAGACTTGGGTTGGATCCGATTTTACTTAGGATGACAGAAAAAATGGAAGAATGTATTTTAAATAAGATAATAAATAATGTAAATATAAAAATCATGGTTATATACATGAATTTTTTTTTACAATAAGGTATACTTTACAAGAGATTTTTGTTAAAAAATGGAAAGATATCAAAGAATATTAAAATCTGGAAAGAAAATAATAGGTATATAGAGAATATGGGTAGAATTATTTTTCACTTTCTTCTACATTACTTCTAAGAAAAAGTAATTTGGATGAGTAACTCATCCAAATGCAATGAAAACCTCAATTTATTCTCCACCAATTTGCCTTTTAATAAAATAAATTCCAATGGTAGCTGATTTATTTTGTAATGTCTCAAATGGACAAGTTTGATATATATTTTTGAAATGAATATCCAGGACTTCATGGTGGATTGGATATGAAGGGGAGCAAGAGAAAGAGAGAGAGCAGAATTGAAGATTAAACTAATATTTAATTGACCAACATTATTGTTGGTCAATTAACTTGACCAACTGAGTGTCAGGTGATGTGGTTTGCTAAATTGAAGACCGTGATGGGGAAACCAATTTGAGGTAGGAAATAATGAATACATCTTGGATATGTTAAGTTTGCCATTTGTGTGACTTACATAAGTGGCATTTTTGATATAAATATATTATTCAAAGGAATGTCTCTTCTTTGAGAAAATAAATTGAGTCATTTACATATGATTGGTGTTTTAAATAGCTTATTCAGTTGCGTGCACTCAGGACAGGTTAAAGGAAAGGAGCAAAGAGTCTCAATACCAAACACTCTGGAATTTAGAGATCAAGAATAGGAAAATAATCTCAAATCTCTGGTAAGAGAGTAATGATGGCAGTGGTGGCCCATCTGGAGGAGCTGCTGCCATGACACCAGCTGCAGTAGGGGAGGTGTGGCAGGGACTGTGGGCATCACAGAGCCTGAGGGAGCTAGGAACAGGCGGAAGCCCCACCTGCTTCCTAGTTGGCAGGGCGTGAGCCTTGTGCTCCCTGGGCACAGCTGCTGGCTGCCCAGCCATGGCTCTGGACCAGGACATCCCTGTGCTCTTGGAGGGCAGGAGCAGGCAGGAGCTCTACCATCCTGGGTGAAGTTGTAGCTGTTTGGCCACAGGTTTGGAAGTGCCTGCTCCCACGGCCTGGCCTCTTTCTGTTCCCAGTGCTTGCTCTGATCTTGGAACAAAGTTGAGGCCGAGCTTGGGTGCTGTCACAACCTGGCCAGGGGCACCCAAGCTTGGGACAGTGCTGACATGCCAGCCCCCTGCCACCTCAGCCCCATCCAGACTTTGGGTGCTGATAAGACCAGGAAGGAGCCTGAGGGGGCACTGAGGGTGGCTTGGCACAGGCCTGCAGGTGCCCCTTGGCACAAACAGCTTGGGTGATGGCAGGAGGCAGACAGGCTCCTGGGTAGAAAAAGTTAAGTCCTTGGTGAAGCCCCACCTTCAGGCCATGGATGGCCTAATGTCTGGGGGCTGGGCTGATGGATCCAAATGGGAACTCATGGTGCCTTTTCTGGGCCCACCCATGGCAGACATTGAACAAAACAGCATGCACTTTCTCCCCTCTGAAGCCCATAAAAATCCCAGATTCAGCCAGACTTAGGGAGATGACCTGATGACCAGCTGTGGAGAGGAGCTACCCACTCCAGAGTCTTCTATCTGCCGAGAGCTGGGCAGATGTTGGGAACACCAGCTGTGGAGGAGAGCTACCCAGTCCAGAGTTTCCTCTCCGCTGAGACCTTAGCAGATGTTGGGATTACCAGCTGAGGATAAGAGCTACCTACTCCAGGGCCTCCTCTCTGCTGCGAGCTGAACACTCGTTGGGACACCTTGCCTCCGGAGAGTAGCGACCCACTGTGGGTCTCCTCTGAGCTGTTCTGTTGCTCAATAAAGCTCCTCTTCACCTTGCTCACCCTCAACTTGTCCACATACCTCATTCTTCCTGGACACAGGACAAGAACTAGGGATATGTTGAATGGTGGAGCTAAAAGAGCTTTAACAAAAACAGGGCTGAAACACCCCTATTGCTTGGCAACAAGAAGGAGAGAAGAGAGAAGGAGAGAACATCTGTGGCCTTTTGGAGAGCCCAGACCTAGGAGCCACCCAAGCCAGGGCTGTGATCCTCTCTCTGGGGCTCTGTGGTTCCTGGAGTCTTCAAGCTTCCGGGTCCCGCAGCATACCCCAGTGCCAGCCATGGAAGCAGCTTGTGATATGTCTGGTTCAGCTGCAGTCTCATAAGGAGCTGGCATCTATGTCAGCGCCTGGGACTGCCTGTCCCACTGCAGGTGGCGTGCCTGACTGTGTGCAGTGGCTGGACCACCTGCTTGCTCACTCACACATTCCTGCCACTTTGCACCTGGCTTGCCCCCTGGAAGGCGTGAGATTCTAGCCAGTAATGTGAGTCAAGTGCTGCTTGCCAAGCCAAGTGGGTAGAACAAGCCCAGCAAGCCCCAGTAAAAACTTGGGCAAAGGCGCCACTGGCCACAGAGGTTTCTGGCTGGTGAAGCAACACCCCAAGGATCCCGTAACAGTAAGGAATCACAATCACTAAAATGAAAGAGTGTTTCAAGAACAAAGCAGTGTTCAACATTGAACAAAGAACAAAGGAGTGTGTGAATTCAGGTTACCAAAGTGCCCGTTAAGCACTGGAGCCATAACAAAAGCAAAAATTGACAAACGTGACCTAATTAAACTGAAGAAATTCTGTACAGTAAAAGAAACTATCAACAGATTAAACAGACAACCTACAGAACGGGAGAAAATGTTTTCTAACTACACATCTGACAAAGGTGTAATATCCAGAAATCTATAAGGAACTGAAACAATTTAACAAATAAAAAAAAATAACCCATCAAAACATGGGCAAATACATTAACAGACACTTTTCAAAAGAAGACACACAAGTGGCCAAGAAACATATGAAAAAATGTTCCATATCACTAATCATCAGAGAAATGCAAATCAAAACCACAATGCGATACCATCTCACACCAGTTCGAACATCTATTACTAAAAAGTCAAAAAATAACAGATGCTGAGCAGCCTTCAGAAGAAAGAAAATACTTACACATTCTTAGTGGGAATGTAAATTAGTTCAGCCACTGTAGAAAGCAGTTTGGAGATTTCTCAAAGAACTTAAAACTACTATTAGGCCCAGCAATCCCATTGCTAGGTGTATATCCAAAAGGAAACAAATTATTCTACCAAAGACACATACACTTGCATGTTCATTGCAGCACCATTCACAATAGCAAAGACATAGAATTAACTTTAATGCCCATCAATGGTGGACTGGATAAAGGAAATGTCTTACATATACCCCCTGCAATACTATGTAGCCATAAAAGAGGATGAAATGATATTCTTTGCAACAACATGGATGCAGCTAGAGGCCATTATCCTAAGCAAATCAATGCAGAAACAGAAATTCAAATACTACATGTTCTTAATTATAAGTGGGTGTTAGACATTGGATACACATGAACATAAAGATGGCAACAATAGAAATTGAGGACTACTAGATGGGAGAGGAAGGGAAGAGGGCAAGGGTTGAAAAACTAACTGTTGGATACTATGATCAATACCTGGGATCACTCATACCCTAAACCTTAGCATCATGCAATATGCCCAGGTAATAAACCTGCACATGTACCCCTGAAGCTAAAATAAAAGTTGAAGAAAAAGAATTGGAGCCATGAAGACCATTAACAACTTTCATAAGAGAAGTTGTAGGAATGTGGTAAGGGCAGAAAGGCATGTATTGAGTTTAAGAATAAAAAAACGTGACAGAATGAAAGGTTTCTTTGGAAATGTTTGTTTTGAAACAATTATAGAAAAATGGGATGCGGAACAACAGAAGTGTCAAGGTAGAGTCTATATACCAGCAAAAGCTTGCCTGTAAGCTAATAATAGTCTATTCTGGAGAATAAGAGGGATTGATAGTTTAAAAATGAAAATGCGGCTGGGTGCGGTGGCTCATGGCTGTAATCCTAGCACTTTGGTAGCCCCAGGAGGGTGGATCAAGAGGTCAGAAGTTCAAGACCGGCCTGGCCAACATGGTGAAGCCCTGTCTGTACTAAAAATACAAAAAGTAGCTGGGCGTCGTGGTGTGCACCTGTAATCCCAACTACTCGGGAGGTTGAGGCTAGAGAATCTCTTGAACCTGGGAGGCAGAGGTTGCAGTAAGCCGAGAATGGCCACTGCACTCCAGCATGGCTGACAGGGCAAGTCTCTGTCATGGAAAAAAAAAGTGAAAATATATAACTGAGGTGTTAAAATCTTTGTATCCATAGCACAAGATACTTACCTTTGATAAGCAGAGAGCCACGTAGTCTTTGCAATGCTATTGTAATTTATTCAAAAAATAAAAGAGGTACAGCTGTGTATTTGGTAATGTAAAATAACAGAATAAGAATGTGAAGACTTATGAATTGCTTAGGAAATACAAGACAAGATCAGAAGCTAAATGATGCATGAGAAGACTAATAAGTTTAGAAATATAGAAAATAGTTATCATAGAGAGTGAGAGCAGATGCTGTAGAGAAACAAAATAAGGTTACTAAGTGGCACTGAGTGTCCATGGAAATTGGCAATCATGAGCATATGGTGAGACCATTTTGTGTAGTGTGTGATTTCTCCTGCAAAATTTTCTTCATATCTGCATGTATGAAAAAGATTGGTAAGTTCCTCCAGGAAAGAAAAATTTCCATGTGATTGCGAAAAAGATAAGTTGCAATTTGTAAATTTTTGAAGAAAATTGAAGATCTCAGTGGTGTCAAATGATTAATACAGTTAATGTTTGTATAAGAAATAGGTTGTATTTGAAGGTTTTTCAAGTAAAAATAGGTTTTGAAGGTAATGCAATTTTTGCTAATTATAAGATTTATGATGTAATATGAAAATATAATAATTGGATGATAAAGGTCATTAGAGATCTAGAAGTCAAAGAACTTAGAGGCAAGTGGGCAGGGGGAACTAATCATATGTAAGTTGAAGTTTACAAAGAATAGAAAGGTTAGTAATAATATAATGTTGAAAAAGATAAGGGAGTCTACGGTTAACCCCCTACCCCCAAATGCAGAGAGGATGGCAAAGCTGAATGTCATGGACTTAATGAAGAACTTTTACAAGCAGAGGAAACGAGTGGTTTGGAGGTAACCTTGAATTGCAAGAACACTAACCACTTTACAAGTTTGATATACATGGCATGAGGCTAAATAATCAGGTTACACTTAAGAGAAGAATACCCCCTTATCAATTAAGGTGGGAGAAAAAATGCTATGAAAGAAGATGAAGATTAATAGAATGATCTGGTCAAAAACAGGAATTTCCTGGGGCATAGTGGAGGAAGTTTGGAAGGAAGGGAAGAGGAGTGAGAAAGGGATGATAAAAAATATGTAGAATGAGATAAGAGGAAATAATGCATACCTTAGGAGACTTAGACTTCTGGTGGAATTGAGATAGGTGAGTATTATGAATACTTTTAATGGTTCCCATGAGAAATTATCAAGGTATAGTGAATAAAAAAGGCAAGTCTCAGCTTTGAGCTCATGTTGTAGCAGCCAATGGCAGAATATAAATAACTCTATAAGATATGTGGTGATAGTGCTGTGGACAAAGATAAAACCAGATGCAGAATATGGTGAATTAAAGTAGTAATAGAGTGCTATTTTACATTCAATATCTGGGGAAACCCTCTGTTAAAATCAAATTTGAACACAGTACTGTGAGTATGGGGATTATGACAGGCGATAGAGGGGAGGTGGTTGGGAGCCAGAACATGGAGGACCTAAGGAACTGCTGTAAGGCCTTTGACATTTATTCAGAATGTCACCGCTGACCAATTTTAAGCAGAATATCTGTCAGATATTTTAGAAGTGGTATTCTGACTGTTCTGCTAAGAATGAGAAAACGTTCTTTGCTGGATAGATTTTGAAGGCAGAGTCAACATCAGTTGAGCTGTATTACAAGAGATGCAGAAAAGCAAAAAAATAACCAAGGAGACCTCTAAATATGTGTGAGAGTTTTCCTCCTGTTGAAGATACTCTATATTGAGATGAAAAAGACGGAAGAGCAGGTCTGTGGGTGGGAAACAGAACGTTTATTTTATTTTATTTTTTTTATTTTATTTTGTTTATTTTATTTTATTTTTGAGACAGGTTTTTGCTCTTGTTGCCCAGGCTGGAGTGCAGTGGCACCAGCTGGGCTCAATGCAACCTCCACCTCCCAGGTTCAAGCGATTCTTCTGCCTCAGCCTCCCAAGTAGCTGGGACTACAGTCACATGCCACCATGTCTGTAATTTTTTTTGTATTTTTGGTAAAGACAGGGTTTCACCTTATTGGCCAGGCTTGTCTCAAGCTCTTGACCACAGGTGATCTGCCCACCTCGGCCTCCCGAAGTTCTGGGATCACAGGCATGAACCACCGTATCCCACAGAAGGTTAATTTTAGACATCTAGGTGGAATTGACAAGTCAGTAGGCTGTTTAGTGGATTGGTATAAACTGGGAATGTAATTTGGAAGTAAATAGCATATAGTGGTATTTATATCCATGAGACCGGTGGAGATCATGTGAACAGTCTGTGTAGTTTAAGAAAGGGAATTACAAAATGAAGCCTATGGAACTCCATATTTTAAGGGTTAGAAGGTGAGGAAGGTCCAGCAAAGTTGTTGACTAGGAATGGCTTAAGATGGAAGAAAACTAACAGCTGCAAACATGATAGCTATTTCTTCCCTTTCTTCCATCATTCCTGCCATTATTTTCCTCTTCCTCCTTATTCTTAGCTCACTTATTTTCCTCCTTCCAGTTTTAGCCTTTTTCCTCTCTAATTTTACATGTCTTTTTCTTTCCTTTTTTGAGGGGTTGTTTTTATTTGAGAAATAGTTTAGGAAATGCCTTCATTGTTAAATGTTTTATTTATCATTGAGATTTCAGATGTTTTCTTAAAAAAACACTTAAGGAATTACTGGAATTCTGATAGTTACCCATTTAATACGGTTTATGTGTAAGATCTCTCTTTAAGCATTTTTCTCTAGTATGTGTTGGTAAAAAAAAAACACGAAGAATCAGCTCTTTACAATTATTTAGCAAGATTTAGGCAAAGCCTTTCAAAGTAATTATTACGGTCTTGATCAATGTGATTAATTTTCTATGTGACAGAAACTTGGAATCGAAGAGCAATCTTTAGAAAAATAAATTTGCAGTGACACAATTGTATAATTTGTAAATGATTAAAACGGATAATAGTTTGCATTTATGAAGGAGAATTGTTCTGAGTGGTTTTAGAAGAGAAAAATAACATTCCACAATTTACCAAAAATATAAAATGTCTAATTGAGGAAATCATTTTGAATTGCTATTAAAAATTTTCAAGGTGCCATTAAACTGGAATATACTGTATTTGAAATTGCAGAGAAACCCAGTCCTATATGTTTGCATCACTATTTATGACTCTTTTTTTTTGTTTGTTTTCTTTTCTTAGAGGCTAATTTAACAGAGATTGAAGCTAATTTTGGAAGAAATATTCTGCTTTTCTTATTATTCTTCAAATTATTATTATTATTATTCAGACTCATTAGGGGGCATCTGATAAACCTTTGTAAAATTTTGCTATTTGAGAGCTAAATACATCTCACATATAAATGAAGCTATGTAATGGTAATATAACTCTGGAAAGCTGATTATTAGAAATAGTAAAGTCTCAGGAGGATTGAGAAGCCCTAAACTATGTTTTGAGAATTAGAATAGCTCAAGGCCATAATGTTGCCTGGCTACTGAAACAATAATACACTCATATCGAATCACTGCCACTTAGAGAAATATGAACTATCTCTAAGTTTCAGCTCAAATTTTATTTTAAAAAAGAACATCACCATGTTTCTGTAACCATAGATACCAATAATTTATACAATAAACAATTTAAAATTAGGTACTTAAAGTTGTTTTGTTATAAATTTAATTTTAAAAAATTATTCAGAATTTTAAACTCATTTTCATAAATAACTTCATAATTCTTTATTGTATACATAGTCATGCATATATAATATGCATTTAAATATTGTGCATACAATTAATTTTAAAATATCTTAAATGTTTTGACCATCCATGCGCTCAAAGGTCATCATGTGAGCTGATATGTTATTTAACTTGATTGTGGTAATCAGTTCACAATGTATACATATACCCAAAACATCATGTTGTGTACATTAAATATATAGAATTTCTATTTTTCAGTTATACCTTTATATAGCTGGAAAAATATTATGAATATATATTTAATGACAGTTTGGTTGAGGTCCATATTTATACTTCTCATGTATGCTACCACTTAAAAATATGTGTGTGCTGAAAAAGTACTAGGTTTGTAAATAGAAGAACTTTTAAAGGGTCACTTCCTGTCCTATCCTAACTTTTAAAATTTGGGTACATCACTTTATCCTTGGAGATTCCATTTTTTATCTGTAAAATAGAATCAAAGATTCTCTTTTATATATTTAAAATGGCTGTTATAAGGCTGAAATTTGGTCTTTGAAATAATGATGAAAAAATATATAAAATTTATAAATGCATTAGAAGGGGAAAGAACACTTCTAAAGTCAAATATGAGGTCTGGACTATCCTAAGACTGGGCACTGACCCTATAAGAAACACATGCTAAAGACTATGTTTTATGAGTATAGACATAAATATCGTCAACATATTAGCAAATAAAAAGAGCATATAGATTTATTCAGTCTATTTATTCTCTATCTATAAACAAATGCATATAAATGGAAAAGAAAGAAGTAAAACTACTTCTATTTACAGATTGCTTGACTCCAGAGTTTGGAAAGTTTCCAAAAATCTACAAACATTCCAAGAACTAGTAGGTTCAGAACAGTTTCACGATACAAGATGAACGTACAAAAGTTAATTGCATGTCCATGTAATAGCAATGAACAATTGGAATTTTAAAAAAATCCACTTTAAAACCAAAAACATACATATAATATGTATGCTAAAAACTACATAATTTGCATAAAGTAAATCAAAGGATACATAAAGGGAGCAATATGCAGTGTTCATGGAGCAGAAGACAATACTTCTAAAATATTATTTTTTCTCAATCAATCTATAGTTTAATTCTAATATCAATAAAAATTCTAGTAAGCTCTTTTGTGGATGGTGACATCCACAAGCAATACTGAAATTTATATTAGAGAGCAAATCAACAGGAATAGCCAACACGATTTTGAAAAGAACAAGTTGGAGAATTCACACTTGAGAATTCAAGACATACTCTAAAGGTACAGTAATGAAAATACTGAGTTTGCAGAACAGTAGAGTAAATGTGTGTTTATTGATGAAATGAAAGTATATTCATGAATGTATATTGGTAAAAAGACAGACACATAGATCAGCGAAACAGAACAGAGTGCAGAGTAGACCCACACAAATGTAGTCAACTGATTTTCTTTTCACAATGTTGAAAGGCATTTTAATGGACAAAGGATGGTTCCTTTCAACAAATGATTGTGCAATAATTGGAAACAAACTTCAACAAATACCTCACAACTTAAACAAAAATTATCTCAAAATCGATCTTAGACTTGTGTGGAAAACCTAAAACTATACAACTTCTAGAAGAAATTGTAGAGTCTTGTGACTTTGGGTTAGACAAACAGTTTTTAGCTATGATAGCAAAGCACAATGTATATAAGAAAAAATAGAAAAATTGAAATCTATAAAAATAAAAATATTTTGATATTTGAATAATAATGCTTAGATCAGATTTCTCAAAAAGACCTGTATCCACAATCTATAAAGAAGTCTCAAGGTGTAATGTTTAGGAAACAAACATTTTATTAAATACATGAGAAAGAGATTTAAGCAGACACTTCATCAAAGTAGATATTTAGATGGCAAATCAGCATATGAAAAGGTGGCTCGATATCATTAGCCATCAAGAATATGCAAAATAAAGCCAATATGAGAAACCACTTGATATGGTTTGGACCTGTGTCCCCACCCAAATCTCATGTTCAATTGTCATTCCTAATGCTGACGGTGGGGCCTGGTGGGGGATGATTGGATCATGGGGGCAGTTTCTCATGAATGGTTTAGCACCATCTCTTTGGTGCTGTTCTTGGGATTGTGAGTAAGTTCTTGTGAGACGTGGTTGTTTAAAAGCATATGACACCTTTCCTCACCCGCCTTCCTCCTGCTTCAGCCATGTGAAGTGCTGACTACTGCTTCAAATTCTGCCATGATTGTAAGTTTCCTGAGGCCTCCCCAGAAGCTGAGTAGATGCCAGCATCATGCTTTCTGTACAGCCTGCAGAACTGTAGGCCAATTAAACCTATTTTCTTATAAATTACCCAGTCTTAGCTACTTCTTTATAGCAATGGGAGAGCAGACTAATACACCACCACATGGCTATTAGAATGGCTAAAATTTAAACTGAATAAATGACCAAGAACAAACTGACAAATAAACACCTGACAATTACAAGTGCTGACATGGATGTGAATTAACAGAAACTCTCATACCTTGCTGGTGAAAAACTAAAATGGTACAGCCACTTTGGAAAACAGTTTTGCAATGTTTTATAAAGTTAACCATACATTTATCATATAGTTTTCAAACCCACTCTTAAATATTTCAAGAGAAATAAAAACTCATTTTTACACAAAAATCTGCTCAGAATGTTTATAGTAGCTCTATTCCCCTCAAACACAAAGTAACTCTGTCTTTTAACTGATAAATATGCAAACAAACTGTGAAGCATTTATATAATAGTAATACTTGCACATAAAATAAAAACTATTAAACATGCAAAAACATGAGTATAACTTCAAGTGTAATTTGCTAAGTAAAATAATCCAGATTCAAAGGCTACATCGAATACTTTCACTTATATGACATTGTGCCAAAGACAAAACTATAGAAATAAAAGACACTATTAGTTGCCAGTTGCAGTTGAATTGAGTAGAGGGGGATACTAGGGAAATTTGGGGGGATTAAAATGTTTTACATTTTATTGTGGTAGTTACTAGACAGTATATGTCAAAAATTCAGAAATAGAGTGTACTATATATTAGATCTTAATAAACCTGAGTAAAAAAATGTAAAAAGCACTACTTAAAACATTTACTTGAATAAGATTTAATATAATTTCTGTTGGGAAACTATTTCTTAAAAAGAAGAAAAGAAGTCATAAAAGAGTAACAAATTTCATATTATTAAATTTTAAAATATTATTCATCAATGGATACCATAAAAATGAAAAAAACAGACTCGAAATTGGAGGAAGTTATTTAAAACAATCTATACAAAGATTACTACACAGTGTATACAGTTTACAAAAGATAATGGAAAAATCAAATAAAACATGAACAAGGCATACAAATAGGCATTTTTTAAAAGAAGAAAATTGAAAAGCCAATAATCACGTGAATGTATACTTAATATGAGACAAGTTAAAACCACAATTGATAATATTTTATGGGCCAAATGGCCAGGGACTGTGGGTGGCCTCTACGATCTGAGAGCTTTCTTCATCAAGAAGCTGAAACCTTCAATCCGCAACCACAAAACTATGGAATCTGCCAATAACCTTGAGAATCTTGGAAGCAGATCTTTCCTCATTTAAACCTCTTATGACTGCAATTCTCACTGACACCTGGATTGCAATTCAATGAGACTTTGAGGCAGAGAAATCAGCTAAATTGTGTGCCAGGGCTTCTTACCGATAGAGACGGTGAGATCATAAATGTGTTTTGGTGAGATCAGAAATGTGTGTTCATTTAAGACAGAAATAGAAAACTAATATAATCTTTATTCTCAGTTTATTTAAATCTAAAATGGAGACAATAATAGTATTTATCTCATGGGGTTATTTAATAAATTTCTTTACTACTGGACTTATACTGAATTTGATAAATAACAGGTATGGATACACTTAGAGACTTCAGGTATTAGGTTGTTGCAAAAGTCATTGCGGGTTTTGTGATTACCTTTAATGATGAAACCACAATTACTTTTGCACCAACCTATAGGCACTTTTTGTAAATGGGTTCCTCTAAATCTAAGGAATCTGTGACTCTACGTTTTAGGACACAAGATAATGTTATATATAGAAGTTAATGGCCCAGGACCTGCGTAATTTTATAAGAATAGGTTAACTCTACTATATGCAACTTAGAATTACAGTGGCCACAATGGGGAAGTTTTAAGTCAAGAGGCACACTAGAAAGAAAAAAAAATTCAAAACCTAAAAAAAAAAAAATAGAATATATTTCTGATGGGCATTCAGAAGTTTCTAAAAGACTAAACGAATAAAAAACAAAAACTGTCTCTCTTAAAAAGGGAAATGAGAAATCTTAAAAGTCTTTTCATAAATATTAGTACAAATCTTTGGCCATCTAGCTGAGTAACCTTGTTCCACTGGCCAGAAAAAACCATCTGGATACAATTTTTTAAAAATAAATTAGTGAGCTTCATATTCTTGTACTTGGCACATAGCTACAATTTAAAAACAAAAACTATAAGATCTCCTTCTCCTCCTCCACAAGAAAAAAGTTATAAAATAAAAACAGAATGGATATAAAAAAGTTGTAGAAGTTTTGTAGGAAATGAGCCTTGTGATAGGAAACGTGTGTGACTAAGCTAAGACTTGAACATATACTGTTTTTAAACTGAGCATTAATATCAAAAGAACACTGATGCAAAACTAGAATCTCGTTCTCTCTGTTAAAAAAAAAGTTTGCTTGGCATATTGATCTGCAATGTAGCTTTCTGTATTTGCCTTTGAAGCCTTTTAATTATCACTCTGGTCAAATAAATATTGCTTCACAGTGACTTGTGATTCTATTTAAACATGTGTTTTAAACTTTTTGACATTCTTGACAACTTTCAAATATAAAATTCTAAATTAAGTCCTTGTGAACTTGAACTAAACTTGGGACTTTCTAGTGAGGTCCTGGTAGTATCTCAACAGAATTTGTTTTCTCTCCTTATAAAAAGTGAAATGTTAAACTAATTATATTTATTTGATATGTTAAATGCATGGAAAGTACTGTCAAATAAAAAGTAATGTTGAATCTTCTTTAAATCATATTATATAAGTATAAAATTAATATGTTTTAGAAATTTTATAAAATTCCTAGAAATCTAATAATCCTGGCAAAATGCTTTCAGTCTTAATTCTAGTTCTCTTAAAATATTGTATGTTGTAGAAGTAATAAAATTTCCTTATTAATAGCATTAAAATAACCTCTAATCAGATCTTTGACTATAGCTATTTTAAGGCTTGTCATCCACAGACAGTTAATTGTTTTACTCTGACACTTTGCTGAAAGCTATTGAAAGTAACTATAAACCAAAAGTGTTTTGTCTTTGAAGTGAATTCTTAGAATGAACTCTGAGAAGTACAAGTTTCCGATAACTTCAAGATATACCATTGGTTTGAGTAAGAATTCCCAAAACTAGTGGAGAAACTGATTGGTTCATAAAACTGAAAACACAGCATCAAGTAGAACAATAACTAATTAAATACCAAGGAAATAAATTATTATAAGTCATGGAGAACTGAAACTGTTAAGATGTGCAATTTGAATGAACTCCATAAAATTGACTCAAGTCCAATGACCTATGATAGCCTATTTAATACAGTGCTATTTCCCTGATTCAACAAAAATTGCTATCTGAAAGGATGTACATTTAATGTTAAGTATTGATTTATAGAGGGCCTGGAAATCCACTTAGTCCTTGCTGAATCCTAAGCTTCCATTATTAAAAACTGTTCTCCATGACTCATGGAGCAGATAACATAATACAAAGTATGAAAAAAATTGTTGTGTTCACTGTTTTAAATTTATGAAAATGGTTTAAAACTGACATTTGGTTTGTCAAGCCAGAATCCTAGGAAGGCAATAACAACTTCAGATGGTACATAAGTGGTACATTTTTGCCACCTGTTGGATAATTTGAATACTTACAGATGGGTTTCTTTCAATTACTAACCATAATGTAATATCACGATGTTCTTGTAATAGTCAGAATGTTCTCTGAATGGATAGAAACTTTTCCATGCAGGAGGGCTGATGCTAGAAAAGTAGCTAAAGGTGATTTAAAAATGTGTTTTTAAACACATTTTTAACACATCATGTGATTTCACGTGATGAGTTATAAAACAATTAGACGAGATATTAAAAACACAATGGTATTACCACTGCTTCTATCATGTTCAATCTTCTAGGAGTATTAAAAGGACAAATGATGTTTTAAAACTGAAATTATCAGTTAACTGAATTGACTGATTGCCTTGGCCACAGGTATTACCATTGGCCATGATAACCATCAGATCCACCCTACTAGAAAACACAATTTAACCCCTCAACCCCTTATAAAATAGCTATTGAGATATCTATATCTTTAATAATAGAATCTAATGTATCTCTCATTCTCATAAACTTGAATATGCCTACACACTGCGGGGCCTTAATGCATGATGCCTATGTATATTTTCACCAGGTAAATGAAGCCTTCCATGATCCACCAGTAGATGACAACCTAGAACCTGTTCTTTCACAGTCTAGAACTTAAAAATCAGGTCTTTTGTAAATGACACCAGAGAAAGACGTCCCTTGAACGCTACTGTAAGGGACCATATCAAGTTCTTCTCACAACTCACACTGCAGCAAAATTTCAAGGCCTTGAACCTTAGGTTCACATGTCTCAACTCAAGGGGGCCCTTTCACACACTTGGGACTGTATACCCATTGGACCAGGGAGGTCTCTTCCGAAAAGCAAATGACATTCTAGATGTGGACAGCTTTGTCAAGATCATGAATCACGGCTTCTCTCTGCTGTCATCATGGAAACTCTGTTCTTTTTTCTCGTTGCCCCATGCCATCATTTTGTTTATGTGTGGCAATATAGTTCTATGGTTAATATATCACAATCAATATATTCTGGAGGAACTTAACTAAATTCTGGATGCTTCATGCTAAACTTAAATCCCTACATAATATTAGAGATCCTCTGGTTCATCCTGTAACAAATTTCACTGATATTTCAAGTGTGACTATCTTTTAAAACTGCACATCTCGTCTTTTTTTAATTAATATAGAGCTGGGCTTTTAGATCCACATATTCAAATCCCTTGCTTAAACATAAGAGTAGTTGAAAAAAGCTATAGTGAGGGTTTTTCAGTTGAATATGCTGAAAACTGAATAAGAAAATGAAAGGGAAAGATAATTTGACAGTAGGTAGAGAAATTCATCATCTTTATTCTCTCATTGTTGGTCGCCTTCAATTTTGCAATAATTCAATAACTTTTCCTTGGATAAAAACTACCAGTTCTTTCCTACTGATGACCCCTAATATACAAGGTGTCCCACAGTTGTTCATTGTGCCCCTCCGAGAACTATTTTTGCCTATGGAGGATTTAACAATAAGCCATATAAAAGAGCAACTTCACTCAATAAGTAGGAAATAAGTGTCTCAAAAAGGCAGAAATAAGAGATTATTGTAAAATAAGAGTTCTAACAATACTACAATTACTCCATAATCGAAAACTGAACATTGGTCTATACATCTTAATTTGCACTATAGAATATAGAAGAATGTGTTAATTTCTCTCAATTACATCTTTTGGTAGAATGCTTCCTCTCTGTCTCATATATATATAAAATTATGATTAGAAATCTACTTCAAACATTAGCTAGTAGAGCTGACTCTACTCATAAAGACTATAGTTGCTCAACAGAATCATCTAAACTCCCTTGCAAATATTGTATTAGATAACAAGACTGCCTTAGACTGTCGGTTGGCTGAAGAAAGGAAAGTGTGTGTAACAGCTAACACTTCCTGCTGCACTTGGATACATATATGTAGTATAGTAGAAACTCAGTTTTAAAAACAAACCCAACAAACAATGCATTTGTTTTAAATAAGTAGGTTTATCTTCTGGCTGATTCTTTGATGTATTTGTTTTTAATCAGTTTTGTTCATGGGGGCCTTGGCTAAAGAGCACGTTTCAACCATTTGATATTTTCCCTACCAGGCAGTCTCCCTAGTGAGCTATATCCTCACAAGAGTCTTAAATGTTTGTATGTAGCCATCTACTGTGTGTCAAATGGTTTCACTCCAGTTTTAGCACCAAAAACCTGAAAATAACATAAGTACTCAACTAACTTGACATCATGACTTGTAAATTCCATAACAAATAAGTCCATTTTGATGGTGACAGAGAATGTCATCAAGACCCAAGTTTTTGGTCAATTTCTCAAGATTGAGAGACTGATCAAAAAGGGAGAGTTATTAAACTAAAATAAACAGGAAGCCATTAAACTGAGGCTGCCTCTGTATTTCGAGTTTCTGTGTAACAAAGTGCAACCTAACTTGGTACATAAATAAACTGAAACCTAACTTAACTTAAAACTTAACTTAAAAGTATAGTTTCAGCTAATCCCAAAGAGCTAAGGTTCAGCCAATCCCAGGCAGCCAACTCATTATACTACGTGCGAATAAGGCAAATGCCTAAACCATGCCCCTAAAAGACAGTTCCCTAGCTATAGCAAATCCAGCGATTTACCTACTTTTGTTTCTGTGTTCTACTATAAAAGCTCACTGCTCATGCTGCTGGGCAGAACTCTCTGAACTGTTTTTGGTTCTGAGTGCTGCCTGACTCATAAATTGTCCTTTGCTTAAATAAACTCTGTTCAATTCAATTTGTCTAAGGTTTAGATTTTAACATCAAAGTATAGACTTTTTTTTTTTCGCCAGAGGGAGGAATTATGTGTTTTAATTTTACAAAGACTTAAAGAAAATCTTTGGCCAGGTGATGAGTAAGCTCAACATTATAAAAAGCGTAAGAGAAATTCTGACCTTTCTATCTTAGAGAAGCTGCTGAAAAGGGCAAACCTCTGTCCTAAAAGATGTCATGGCTTCACAGAAAACAGAGTAAAAGGCTTGTAGCTTGTTATAGCAGAAGAATGCCCATTACCATGTACATAACCATGTACAGCAATGCCCATCACACATACTGGGGCCTTTTTCCACTTTTTTAGAGATGACATAAATCTCCTGGACTTCTGTACTATTCAATATAAATGGACAGGAACACCCAAGATTGACTTAATCCACATCCATCTTAGTATTATTGACGAGTAAGTGAGGTGCTCACATCATATTAAATTTATTTAGAAATTTAAATCATAGTTACCTTTCCTGTACATTAGTTTTGTGAAATAAATTCTTATTTACTAATACATTGAATGTCTGCAAATAAGAAAATTATGTCATTGCTTGGGTGCGTTGGCTCACACCTGTAATCCTAGCACTCTGGGAGGCTGAGGCAGGTGGATCACCTGAGGTCGGGAGTTCAAGACCAGCCTGGCCAACATGGTGAAACCCTGTCTCTACTAAAAATACAAAAATTAGCTGGGCGTGGTGGCATGCACCTGTAATCCCAGCTACTGGGGAGGCTGAGGCAGAAGAATCACCTGAACCCAGGAAGTGGAGGTTGCAATGAGTTGAGCTCACGCCACTGCACTCCAGCCTAGGTGACAGAGGGAAACTCAATATCAAAAAAATAATAATAATAAAAATAAGTCATTGGGGAAATCAGGTTGAAAGAAGGCAAGCAGATTGTTTAAATAAGAAAATGTCCCCTTGGGTGGTAAAATGAGACTTGATGGTAATAATGTTAGAATGTTCAGCTTTTCTATGTACAAATAATTTTTGATTTCCTAAAAGTGGTAAAATTATTTCATACAGGAAAACAAGAATAATGAGAAAATATTAGAACAACTGAATGCATTAAGTGGGTACACATTCTACAAAGCCATTCTCCTTAATGATTTGTCAGACTTATTTTTAACAAAATTTTAGAATTACCTAGAATGAATATAAGTTTAATATATATATTATTCGATAGACACTAAAGAGGTCTCCTTTTAATAGGCAAGTGAATGGTTATTTGTGAAGCTATTTCAAATTCATTGTATAGATGTCTCAGTGATTTTAATGATGACTAAGGACATATTTAATTTAAGACATACTCTAATTTTCAAAAATAATCTACATTCTATATCCAATTAGGCATAAAGATAATTTTTGAAGTTGCATGGTTACTCTCTACCTAAAATATACATTGCAGTTTTCTACCTAAAACATTATACAACTTTTAGTAATCTTATTAGCTCAAAGAAAAACATTAATCCTATTCTGTTAATTTTTATGTATTCATGATATTAATTAATATATATTTATGTAAGCTAAAAGGTTAAAATTAAAGGTGAATTCATATCTGAAATACATATTTTTTTACTCTGTACAGTTTTTCTCTTTTTTCCCCTGAGTATAAAATACTAAAGATCTGTCTTTGATTCAGGAATTAATATAATGCTAATAATGTTCCAGTGTTGATTGTCTAGTAAAACACAGAAATGTTGAGATTGAAAAAAATAAATTCAAACCATAATAAAAAACTAATCAAATAGTTTACAATTAAATTTTGAGGTACATAAAAACAAGTACAAAATTAAGTCTGATAAGCTGTAGTAAATTCATTACATATCTTTGGAAATACTTTCCCATATTGTATAGTCATTTCTCACATTTCAAGTTACTATTTGAAGATGATCAAATTTTCAGTAATCTTTGGAAGCATGATTCTTTTGAAAGCAAATAAACAAGTACAACTATTATTTTCATACCTATAGAAACATACTATTGATAGGATTTAAATTCTTCTATATAAACCAAAACAGGACTTAAAAATCATGAACAAAAGATAAATGGTCTTTCTTTTTCTAATGGAGACATGCTAAGTTATTGGAATTAGCCAATGGAGTATACATTTAAACACAAACAAGCAAACAAATGAATAAAACTGAAAAACAACATATCAATGGGATAACAAGAACTAAACCCACATATTTAACTGACATCCAGAAAAATCAAAGATAAAGAGAAAAACATAAAAGCAGACCAAAACAATTACCTTCACTTGGCTGACATCTGACAGCCAGAAGACAGTAAAATATCTTCAATCTGCTGGAAGAAATAAATGTGCCTACCTAGAATTCTATAATTGGTGACAATATTTATCCTGTATGGAGGAACAATGGCATTGACATAAACTAAGAGAGCTCACTACCAGGAGACCCACAGTAAAGGGAATTATAAAGGTTGTGTTTTAGGTAGCAGGAAGTTACTCTAGGAGAAGGTATGTGTTATAAGAAATAATAACAAAAAGCTGAAATAATACCAAGCTAATCAAAGATAAATAATCACTGTGTGTGTATGAATATAATAACGAATACTGATTACCTTTACTTCTCCTTCACAATTATTAGAAAGTGAGAGTAGTGAGTTAATTTATAGCTCAAAATTTTGAATTATATCATGGAAAAATAGCCTTCAGGAGTGTTTTACTCTTTTCCTTTGTTTGTATTTTTTGATGATCATGTACATTTTGGATAATAAAACAGAAATTATAAAACTGATTAAGTACAGAGATTATTATCACCATTAAGAAGAATTAATTGAGTGGAGTTCTAAAATTTAATGAGTTACTCTGCTAACGTGATTTTTATAGTCATTTTTACAACTTCAGATTAGTTTAGTACTGATGCATATCAAAATATGTTGTAAATGAACAAGGTTAAGTAATCAACATGCATGGCTTCAAATTCTTTAATGTCATTCAAGTAAACTGGAGTAACTTAATAAAGTTCATCAAAGGGCTTAATCAGAGAGTATACTTTTAATAAATGACAGACATGATTCACTTTAAGAAAACTTTATGACCTCCCATATAATTTAATTTGTTGAGTTACATTATATAATAATTATTTATTGTATATTTAAGTGTGACTAGTATTTAAAAACAAGCTTCTGCTAGCAAAGTTAAATATTTCTAACAAATCACTTGTTTTAAAATAGTGGAGCCTCTAGCCTTTAGCCAGAGGTGTGCATGAATTCCAAGGAGGAGATTTCTTTGCAAATTTAGTAAAAATTGCTCCTTTCTTAAAAGTGAGCACTTTTATCCATCATCAAACACTGGATTTATATGATTAACAAACATCTAATGACTGAATTGGAAATATTAATATCAGCATCACTTTCTAAATATCTATCACTGGATGAAATTTACTAATGTTACTTTATTACTATTTATGAACTATTTGAATAGTAAATGCTTGCTTACACATACAATTTCTTTCTTAAGTTTCATGATTGATTACAATATTTCTTAAGATAGATTCTATTTAGTGTTTCACCTCCCTATTACATATAGCCAACACATTAAACAACTAGACTTTTTCTCCTTAAAACCTTTTGAAGGAATTCAAACAATTCATTTCTTTTGAAACATATTGTGATAATTCATAAATATCATGGTTTATAGTAGTTAAAAAATATCATAGAAAAAAGTATTGCAGAGAGCAGAAATGATTTTGAGCTGATTGGGCATGATAAATAAAGGCAAAAGACCACAGGATACGGCAAATAAGGAGAGGACAAAAATCTATTGAGGAAGAGGTATAAGTTGTGAAGAAATGATAAATTAGGTGAGTTACATACCTCAGACTACAGTGTAACTTATAAGTGAAGTTGTTTGTCCATTGTTTGGTAAGTAACAGAATAAAAATTGAATTGATGGCAGCAGATATAAAATATCATATTTAATCCAAAGAAGAGAGGGAAGGGAGAGAAAGATTAGTTAGGAGCCTACTACAATAGTCCAACACTGAGGGGTGTTTGCTAGAATAAGTTAAGGAAGTAAATAAAATGCTGTAAATAATATGCTTGTAGTAACAAGAATAATAAAGGTGATGTGAAAGCTAAAAGTTACTGCAGGCTTTCTGAAGAACAAAAATATTAAGTGACAATTTCAAATGAGAAGTGAAATATGGAAAATAAACGGATAACTTTATGTTCTTCAAATATGAGAAAAAGGGAAAGTTGAGGTGTCACTAACAGATGTGAATGACTTAAGATAAAGGACTCATTGTTCAGTTATTCATGGTTTCAGCAGGTATTTCTTGGCTATCTCCTGTGCACAAGGAATTATGCTATATAATAGGAAT
Source organism: Hylobates moloch (assembly GCF_009828535.3). Classification (NCBI taxonomy): domain Eukaryota; kingdom Metazoa; phylum Chordata; class Mammalia; order Primates; family Hylobatidae; genus Hylobates; species Hylobates moloch. The sequence continues at coordinate 159,434,875 of NW_026652278.1, forward strand.
GAAAAACTAAAGAAGAGCAGACATAGTTACTGCCACAGTGGAATTTAAATTTGGTGAGTGAAATGAGCAGTAAGTAACCCACAGAGAGAAGAGATATAAAATTACAATTGCAAATGTGCTTATAAAGGAGAGGTTCATGATGTTAGAAAGCACATGATAGGGGAGTTTTGACTTTGCCATGAAGACTGGGAAGAGTTTTCTGAAGACATGAATACCAAGTTCACTTGGATAGAAATACAGTAGAAAAAAGCACAAGGCTGTAACCAAACCTTGAGAAATGTCCACAGCTGGACACAGTACTAAAACGTTTTAGTAAAAATGACCAGGTGGATGTGTTTTGAGACTGAGGAAAAAAATGAGGAATACTTGACAATTTTTTATTAAATGTGACTAAAAGTCAGTCACCGGCCAAATAAAAATTATACTTAGATTGGAATAAGTTGAATTTGGGCCTTAATTATTTTCATTAAATATGGTACTTTGGTAAGCATTCAGATGACAAATGAACTATCTCATGATACACTTTAACTTGGCAGCCTTGCATTATAATAAAAAATTTTGTACATATAAATTTTACATTTTCCAAATATCGTATCTAGAATTTCAGACTACCTGAATCACACAAATAATGAGATTATTCCTGCTATAATTTCTGTTATAACACAATATGATCTCTTCCTGACAAGCATTTTATATAAATTACTGCAATCTTAATGTTAAATGTTATTTTAACACTTGTGTTTGGACTCCAACATGGAATTATATTACTTACTTTATTAGCTCATTTACCACCTACTATGCTATATTATTAGATAATTCTTTGAACATGAGATGTTTGGGGTTACTTCTGATAGTAATTTAAGGACCCCTTTGGCTTATCATTTACTGTCTCTTTCCATAACTGTTTCATGTCTGTGGTCTTTATTAAAAATTAGGGTAATTTAATCAGTACTGATTAAGATAACTGTTAGAGAAGGATTTGATGAATTCCAAAGTGATATTACAGTGTAATTTATAAACTCTCTTTTGCTAAAAAGAATATATTCAAGCCATCACTTTTTAGAAGGATTATTTATATTAATAAAGACTTCGAAAGACTTCTACAATTACACTGAATATTGTATGGCTTTTTCTTTATGTGATACATTTACAATATACTAAACAATCAACTCTTCTGCTCTCATCATATATTATATAGGCTTTATGATTCTAGGTATACATATTATAGAATGCCCTTTACCAGCAACAGTGGTAGCTGACTCACATCTTCCACATTCACTAAATTTATATGGCATGCATATATATATATATGATAGATGAAATTATTATATATATTTAAACTTTATTAATATGTTATTTTAAATGCGAGTTTCTGAGTACCTGTAGAAACTTAGACTTTCTTCTTGAAATATATTTAACAATTTAGTGGATAAATTATAAAACTAATATGTCTTTATAACCAATATGGTTTCCACTATGGAGTAGAAAGCAATCTATCACCTAGGCCAATTTGATATTCTATATTTTTAAGAGCATTATTTTTATTAAACACATGGGGATATATGACTAGTACAAATTATATAAACATAACACCAGCATTGTAATACTTCATATGACCACCTTGAGTTATAGCTTTATATTTGACTTGACTAATACTTTAATGCTTTTTTGTGTGTGACCATTAAATGATGCAAGCGGATTGTAATTCATTTAATGAAAGTGTAGACAAAAGTAACTAAAGATAAAAAGTACATGAATTCTATTCATTGAAGGAAAGACATTACTTTTTGTGTAATTTAATTAAAATTCCTCTCTCTGTATATCACTATATAATATAGTTTGTAAACAGTTTGCAATTTGTACGTTACCAAACTGAGTGCTTTCTCATTTATTGTTATTCATTTCTTTTTCTCTGCACCTTATTCATGCTTTCAAACATGCTCTCTGAGCCTTCTTTTCCACTCACCAATAATACTCTGGGTTAAAACATGACCTTTTAATTATTTTCAGTTAAAAGCATTTTCTATCTTGTTTGGTCTCATTTATAACTTCAATTCAGATCCTGTTGAAAATTAATATCCCTTTTCTTTTCTCAGTGCTGAACAGGAGATGATGACCAATTAATTTAACTCAGGCTTTCCTTCCTTTTCTGGATCTTTTCTGTTTTGTTGAATCTATTGAAGCAGATATAGTGAAAGAAGGGAAAATATCTTCCCTCTAATATATCAAGAGAATCACGTAGAGTCAAAAGGCAAATGAAAACTGTAAGAAAATAATTGAAATTTATATAAAACTGATGAATAATTATTAAAGTTTAGATGAAAATAGAAATACAAATCAGGTAGAAACATGAGCAAAAGACATAAAAATAAGATTCCAAGATAAAGGTTTACATATGTCCTTAAACATTAAAAAAAATTAAGACTATTTTTCTTGTATCATATAAGGAAAAATTTTAAAAATTTGACACTACACTCGATTGGAGAACCTATAGAGAAAGGCATTATCATGAGCTGCTGAACAGCATTTAGCAATATCTAATAAAAATATATACTGATGTTTCCTTTGACCCAAGGATTTCACTTTAAAAAATGTACTATAAATACAATTTTTATTTGTAGAGGTATAGAGTTGAATAAATGCAAAAAATGCATTAATTGTGACATTACATACAATAGCAAAATGTTGGAAACAATCCAAACTCCCATCCACGGGATACAAGTTGAATTTATTAGGGTATATTTTTGTAATGGAGTAGTATGCAAATATAAATAAGAATGAGGAAGATTTCTGTGAACAAATAATCAGAGATTCCCAGAATATATGTAGAGTAGAAGTGCAATGGGAAGATTAGAAGTGCAAGTAAGACTTTTCTAAGGATATCTTTTTATGTTATTTCTTATGAATTGAAAATTAGAGCATGTTAAATCAAAGATTCATATATTCAAAATACATAATAAAACTATAAATTAAAACCTCAGATTTTAAAATCAAATATAACAAAACCCTAATAGTTTATCAAATTGCTATCACAAAATTATATGTTAATAATATGGGAGGGGTGGTGGAGAAGTGCTGGGTAGAGAAGGGCAGGGTCGCTGGCGAGGGCTCCACCCTCAGGCCTGTACCCATGGACTTAAGTGAGGAGAAGCACTCCGGCTTTCGCACCCAAATGTTGCATTTTCCAAGATCACTGTCGCCCGCCATGTGCCTATAAAAACCCCGAGACCCTAGCAGAGGAGCGGAAGAGCACACCGACAGGCACCAGAAGATGCTGGCAGGCCATTGACGGTGGGAGGCCTAGAATTTGGCCAGAAGCAGTCAGGGGAGAGAGTCCAGACGCTGGGCAGGCAGATTTCGGAGGAAGACCACCTTTCTAACCCATCTCTCTTCTGGCCTCACATCCACCTCGATGAGAGCTACCTCCACTCATTAAAACCTTGCACCCATCCTCCAAATCCTATTTTTCCAGTACACCAGGTAAGAACCTGGGATACAGAAAGCCCTCTGTGCTTGGCGATAAGGCAGAGGGTCTAGTTAAGCTGATTAACACAAGCCACCTGCAGAGGGCAAAAAAAGAGTACACTGTAACACATGCCCACTGGGGCTTCGGGAGCTGTAAACACTCAACTCCAGATGCTGCCATGGGGTCGGAGCCCAAAAAACGCTCCCTCCCCATGACCTGCCGTCTGCATGCTCCCACTAGGGGTTTGAGCAGCAGGGCATCAAAGAAGCAGGACACACCCCTGTCACACGCCGTGCAAGGAGGATGAGGGAGCTTCTCCTGTTTCATTATGTAGCCTTGAATACAGTTCTTTCATTGTGCGTTGTTATGGAGGTATAGCTAAAGCTAAAATAAACTGTAAAGAAGATTTAAGCGTTACTTATCAGATCATCTGAATTCTAAAATGCTCTATTTGATTATAAACGTTAGGAGATATTATATGTTAAATACACACAAAATAATGTGGTTAAATTATTCCTAATTTTAATTATTAAATTATGCATAAATAATTTCTATATTCAGTTTTAGATTCAGAATCTTCTGAATTACTTTTCAACTCAGAGATATTGACAACTTTGTTTCACAGATTACAATGTCATCCATCTGTCTTAGTGATTCTGGATTGCTTAAGCAATGCAATGCTTCACTATCTTTTGTGCTTTTTCCTCTCAATTTATGACACTCATTCTGCAAATTTTGATGTGGGTCCATTTTGGATCCTATCAGAAGTTATAAACAAAATACTTTTATATTTTCTCTTCAAGTGGTCCCCTAAAATGTTTGTTGACTGAAATAACAAGGATTGTTGGTTTTACACTAATGTTATAATGAATGACAATCAAGTCACTCTATTTTGGCAAGGTTATTTCTTTAATTGTTCAGATATATGTTCATGCAGTACATCAAAAGCTAAAGTACTTGCTGGGTTAAATAGATCTCTCAGATACCCAGTCAAGATGAATTTTAACCAACTTCATTTCTCTTTCATATTCCCTGAGCTCTGAGAAAAAAATATTTTCATATGAAGGAAATATTTCCCCTTTCATGTTTCTTTGAGAGTTCCGCATGCTGGTGAAGTCCCTTCTCTTGGGAGATTAGACTTTTTATATACTGTGCACATAACTGAATTGAAGTTACAATAATATAAACAGCTGTGACCAAATTTGTGTGTAAGTAATCATAGCTATGTGTTAATTGCTGTCTGACAGATGGGATCTGTTAAAGCATATAAATAAATATAAAAGTATGGATTCAGGCAAGATTAAAAAGCAAAAAATGTAAAAAATATGCCATTTTGAATTTATGAAATATGTGAGTCACTTCTCAACTTTTGTTTTAACAATCTGGAATACTTCATATCATTCTAAAATTTTAAACATCATTTATTGAATTTTATTTATTCATGGATACTTTAAAAGAATCTCCTCTCTATATTATTATAGTCTACAATTATTACTGTATATACTCTTAAAAATTACAGTATCTTTCAGTTTTATTAGACTATTAAAATTTTCCCTTGTGGGTGACCTGGTCTTTCTCTCTGGTGGACCTTAACTTTTTTTCTTTCATTTAGACCTCGGAGAATCTCATGATATGTGTCTTGAGGTTGATCTTCTCGTGGAGTATCTTACTGGGGTTCTCTGCATTTCCTGAATTTGAATGTTGGCCTGTCTTGCTAGGTTGGGGAAGTTCCTCTGGATGATATCCTGAAGTACGTTTTCCATACTGGTTCCATTCTCCCCAACTCTTTTGGGAACCTCAAGCAGTCATAAATTTGGTCTTTTTACATAACCCATATTTCTTGGAGGTTTTGTTCACTCCTGTTTATTTTTTTTTATTCTTGTATGCCTGTCTTATTTCAGAAAGATAATCTTCAAGCTCTGAGATTCTTTCCTCCATTTCCTCTATTCTTCTACTGATGCTTGTGATTGAATTGTGAAGTTCTTGTGTTGTGTTTTTCAGCTTTATCAGATTGGTGTTCCTCTCTAAACTGGCTAGTCTGGCTATCAGTTCCTGTATTGTTTTATCATGGTTCTTAGCTCCTTTGCATTGGGTTACATGTTCCTTTCGCTCAGCAAAGTTTGTTATTACCCATCTTCTGAAGCCTACTTCTGTCAGTTCAGCCATTTTAGCCCCAGCCAAGTTCCGAGCCATTGCTGGAGAACTGTTGTGATTATTTGGAGAAGAGGCACTCAGACTTTTTGAGGTTTTAGCATGTTTGCTAAACACTTCTCAAAAGGAGACATATATGTGGCCGGAAAACATGAAAAAGAGCTCAACATCACTGATCATTAGAGAAATGCCAGTCTAAACCACAATGAGATAGCATCTCACACCAGGAATGACATTTAATAAAAAGTGAAAAAACAACAGATGCTGGTGAGGTTGTGGAGAAAAAGAAATTCTTTTGCACTGTTGGTGGGAGTGTAAATTACTTCAACCATTGTGGAAGACAGTGTGGCAATTCCTCAAAGACCTATAGGGAGAAATACCATTTGATCCAGCAATCCCATTACTGGGTATATACCCAAAGGATTAGAAATCATTCTATTATAAGGATACATGCATGTGTATGTTCATTGCAGCACTATTCACAGTAGCAAAGACAAGGAATCAACACAAATGCCCATCAATGATAGACTGCATCAAGAAAATGTGGTACATATATATACCATGGAATACTATGCAGCCATAAATAGGAATGAGATTATGTCTTTTGCAGGGACAAGGATGGAGTTGGAAGCCATTATCCTCAGCAAACTAATGCAGAAAGAAAAAAAACAAACTCTGAATGTTTCCACTTATAAGTGGGAACTGAATGATGAGAACACATAGGCACATGGAGGGGAACAACATACACTGGGGCCTATTGTGGGGGCATTTGGGGAGAGACAGCATCAGGAAGAATAGCTAATGGATGCTGGGCTTAATACCTAGGTGATGGGATCTGTGCAGCAAAACACCATGGCACACGTTTACCTAATGTAACAAACCTGCACATCCTGCACATGTACTCCAGAAGGTAAAAGTTGAAGAAAATAAAAGTGAACTAATGAAAGCATGTAAACATTCCTCTGTTTGGAGCTACTTTCTGGGGGTGAGTGGTAGCTATAACTAGTGTAATGATCTATTAAGTGGAAGTCTGAGTATTTAAATTCACCTTGATGGAACTTGTGAGAGGCAGTAATGTGTGGCTTCAGAGCCAGGTCCATCCGGACATAGAGACAGGCTCCCCATCATGGGCTGTGTGACTTTGGGACAAGTTACTTAAACTCTGTAAGCCTCTATTGTCTTCATTTGTAAAATGATAATAAGAATAAAGTTCACTTCAAAACAAAACAAAGCAAAAATTTTCTGTTGATTCTTGATTCAATTATGGTTATTTTTAATGCATTGGTTTAATTAATATTTTAATATTATTATCATAAGTATACCTATTGTTCCAAAATAATAATTTAAAATGGAATAAATATTCAAGCAAGAAATTTTGTTTTTTTTTTTTAAGAGAGCACATTTAGTTTTATTTATTATATGGAAACTTTTATCATTTTAAGTCTTTAAAATGGAATTTTAGAAAATAATTTTAACTTATTCTCGTTCCTTTATATTTCTGCAATATTTCAATATGGCCTTGAGCCTCCCTGAGATTTTTCTCGTGCAAGTTAATTTGGTCTTTTCCATTTGTGGATTTTTTTTTATTATACTTCAAATTCTAGGGTACATGTGCCCAACGTGCAGGTTTGTTATATAGGTATACATGTGCCATGCTGGTTTGCTGCACCCATCAACTCATCATTTACATTAGGTATTTACCCCAATGGTATCCCTCCCCCATCCCCCCACCCCAAGACAAGCTCCGGTGTGTGATGTCCCCCGCCCTATGTCCATGTGTTCTCATTGTTCGACTCCCGCCTGCGAGTGAGAACATGTGGTGTTGGGTTTTCTGACCTTGCAATAGTTTGCTGAGAATGATGGTTTCCAGCTTCATCTATGTGCCTGCAAAGGACATGAACTCATCCTTTTTTATGGCTGCATAGTATTCCATGGTGTATATGTGCCAGATTTTCTTAATCCAGTCTATCACTCATGGACATTTGGGTTGGTTCCAAGTCTTTGCTATTGTGAATAGTGCTGCAATAAACATATGCGTGCATGTGTCTTTATACTAGCATGATTTATAATCCTTTGGGTATATACCCAGTAATGGGATCGCTGGGTTAAATGGTATTTCTAGTTCTAGATCCTTGAAGAATCGCCACACTGTCTTCCACAATGGTTTAACCAATTTGCACTCCCACCAACAGTGTAAAAGCATTCCTAGTTCTCCACATCCTCTCCAGCATCTGTTGTTTCCTGACTTTTTAATGATTGCCATTCTAACTGGCGTGAGATGGTATCTCATTGTAGTTTTGATTTGAATTTCTCTGATGACCAGTGATGATGAGCATTTTTGCATATGTCTGTTGGCTGCATAAATGTTTTCTTTTGAGAAGTGTCTGTTCATATCCTTTGCCCAGTTTTTGATGGGGTTGTTTTATTCCTTATAAACTTGTTTAAGTTCTTTGTAGATTCTGGATATTAGCCCTTTGCAGATGGGTAGATTGCAAAAATTTTCTATTCTGTAGTTTGCCTGTTCACTCTGACGATAGTTTCTTTTGCTGTGCAGAAGCTTTTTAGCTTAATTAGATCCCATTTTTCTATTTTGGCTTTTGTTGCCATTGCTTTTGGTGTTTCAGTCATGAAGTCTTTGCCCATGCCTATGTCCTGAATGGTATTGCCTAGGTTTTCTTCTAGGGTTTTTATGGTGTTAGGTCTTACATTTAAGTCTTTAGTCCATCTTGAGTTAATTTTTGTATATGATGTAAGGAAGGGATCCAGTTTCAGCTTTCTACATATGGCTAGCGAGTTTTCCCAGCACTATTTATTAAACAGAGAATCCTTTCCTCATTCAAGCAAGAAATTTTCATAAGTGCCATAATTGGTTATTTTACATTGATAAAAATTTTATTTCATAGAATATACAGTCATTAACATTTAAGTACAACATAATCTAACAACTTAGAATACAATATTTAAAAATGTTTATAATAAAATATATAAAAATAATGTCTTCATTAACAAATTATTTGTTAGGCTGGCATGATATAAAAATATTTTATTCAATCACAGTTCATTACACTTAACTCATGAAAATGTAAGCAAGACATTATTAGATTTATGCAAAGTGGCAGCCCTCTTGTATTACATATTGTAGATAATTCAATTATAAATAAGATATGATCTAAGTCTCAGGTCAGCTTCAAGTCTTATTCCACAAATATGCAACTAAGGGTAAAGAGAATAACTCTCCTGATACCTGACTGTTGCTGTACTGACTGGTCCAATTATATATATAAACACACACATATATAATTATATATATATAACATATATAATTATATATATAATTATGTATAACATATATAATTATGTATATGTTATACATAATTTATATATAATTATGTATAACATATATAATTATGTATATATTATACATACATAATTATATATGTTATACATAATTA